>NC_083403.1:15310535-15475535 GCF_020745735.1 Hemiscyllium ocellatum
GTGCTCACCTACCTCCAAATTTAACACCTGGCCTGGTTCGTTACCCAGAACCAAATCCAGTATGGCCTCACCTCTTGTTGGCCTGTCTATATATTGTGTCAGGAAACCCTCCTGCACATATTGGACAAACATCGAGCTATAGCTTTCCCAGTCAATATCTGGAAAGTTAAAGTCCCCCATAACAACCACCCTATTACTTTCACTCTTCTCCTGAATCATCCTCGCAATCCTTTCTTCTATGTCTCTAGGACTATTTGGAGACCTGTAGAAAACTCCTAACAGGGTGACCTCACCTTTCCTATTTCTAAGCTCAGCCCAAACTACCTCAGATGGCGAGTCTTCCTCCATCTTCCTTTCCACTGCTGTAATACTATCGTTGACAAGCAATGCCACACCTCCCCCTCTTTTACCCCCACCACTGACCCTACTAAAACATTTAAAACCCTGGAACCTGCAACAACCAATCCTGTCCCTGTTCTACCCATGTCTCCGTAATAGCTACAACATCGAAGTCCCAGGTACCAACCCACGCTGCAAGTTCACCCACCTTATTTCGTATACTTCTCGCATTGAAGTATACACACTTGAAGCCACCTTCCTGTTTACAGGCACCCTCCTTCGAGATTGATGCCATGTTCCTAACCTCCCTACACTCAAGGTCCTGCACCCTAAAGCTACAGTCTAGGTTCCCATGCCCCTGCAGAGTTAGTTTAAACCCTCCCAAAGAGCACTAGCAAACCTCCCCCCAAGGATACTGGTGCCCCTCAGGTTCAGGTGTAGACCATCCTGTTTATAGAGGTCCCATCTTCCCCAGAAAGAACCCCAGTTGTCCAGAAACTGGAATCCCTCCCTCCTGCACCATCCCTGTAGCCACGCATTTAACTGCTCTCTCTCCCTATTCCTCAACTCTCTATCATGTGGCACGGGTAAAAAACCAGAGACAACAACTCTGTTTGTTCTAGCTCTGAGCTTCCAACCTAGCTCCCTGAAAGCCTGCCTAACATCCTCACCCCTCTTCCTACCTATGTCATTGGTTCCAATATGGACCACGACTTCGGGCTGCTCCCCCTGCTCCTTAAGGACCCGGAAAACACGATCAGAGACGTCACGTACCCTTGTACCTGGGAGGCAACATACCAAAAGTGTCTCTGTCGCCCCCACAAAACCGCCTATCTGTGCCCCGAACCATTGAATCCCCAATAACTATTGCTCTGCTCTTCTCCACCCTTCCCTTCTGAGCAACGGGAATAGGCTCTGTGCCAGAGGCCTGAACCCCATTGCTTACCCCTGGTAAGTCATCCCCCCCACAAGTATCCAAAACAGTATACTTATTCTTGAGGGGAACGGCCGCAGGGGGTCCCTGCACTGGCTGCTTCCTCCCAGTCCCCCTCACTGTCACCCATCTGTCTGCAACCTTTGGAGTTACTACTTCCCTAAAGCTCCGATCTATGACCCCCTCTGCCTCCCGAATGATCCTAAGTTCATCCAACTCCAGCTCCAGTTCCCTAACACGGTCTTGGAGGAGCTGGAGATGGGTGCACTTCTTACAAGTGTAATCAGCAGGGACGACCATGGCATTCCTCACCTCAAACATGTTACAAGAGGAACATTGCACTGCCTTCGCTGCCATCCCTCTAAAAGTAATCCTTAAAAAAAAACTAGGTCTAAACACTAGAATAAGCAAAATGCAGCACTTACCTTCTTACCACAACGGGTCTTATTATTAGGTGAGAGGAGGAGGGTGGGTGGTAGGCTCCACCTTTGTAGTGCCTCGGGTTCCTCTCCTGCATGCCTTTATAGGAAAACAACTTACCCAGGTAAGCTTGTGCTACACCAGCTTCCGGGTCCGCTCCGTGCTATTTTTTAAAAAAAATGTCAAATTTAAACCGATAACCAACGTCACCGAGCTTTAAGCAGCCACTGCCAAACAGCCCTTACCTGCTCTGCTGAGAGAGTGAGGCCAAGGCCTGGAAGCTGCCTCGGACACGAGCTCACATGGAGATTAAAAACAACTAGGACAGGAGATAACATGGAGATTAAACATGAGTGGGGTAGGCGCTCACGTGGAGATACAAATGACTGTGGCAGGAGCTTACATGGAGATTAAAAATGACTGGGTTTCTAGCTCACATGGAGAATAAACATGACTGGGACAGGAGCTTACACGGAGATTAAAAATAACTAGGACAGGAGCACACAGGGAGATTACACAACACTGGGATAGGAGCTCACATGGAGATTAAACATGACTGGGGCAGGAGCTTACATGGAGATTAAACATGACTGGGACAGGAGCTCACATGGAGATTAAAAGTAACTAGGACAGGAGCTCAGATGGAGATTAAAAGTAACTAGGACTGGAGCTCACATGGAGATTAAACATGACTGGGGTAGGAGCTGACATGGAGATTAAAAGTAACTAGGACAGGAGCTCAGATGGAGATTAAAAGTAACTAGGACTGGAGCTCACATGGAGATTAAACATGACTGGGGTAGGAGCTCACATGGAGATTAAAAATAACTGGGACAGGAGCTCACATGGAGATTAAACATCACTGGGGCAGGAGCTCACATGGAGATTAAAAGTAACTAGGACAGGAGCTCAGATGGAGATTAAACATCACTGGGGCAGGAGCTCACATGGAGATTAAAAGTAACTAGGACAGGAGCTCAGATGGAGATTAAACATCACTTGGGAAGTAGCTCACATGGAGATTAAAAATGACTGGGACAGGAGCTCACGAGGAGATTTAACATGATAGGACAGGAGCTCATATGGAGATAAACATGACTAGGACACGAGCTCACATGGAGATTAAACATGACTGGGGTAGGAGCTCACATGGGGATTAAAAGTAACTAGGACAGGAGCTCAGATGGAGATTAAACATCACTTGGGAAGTAGCTCACATGGAGATTAAAAATGACTGGGACAGGAGCTCACGAGGAGATTTAATATGATAGGACAGGAGCTCATATGGAGATAAACATGACTAGGACACGAGCTCACATGGAGATTAAACATGACTGGGGTAGGAGCTCACATGGGGATTAAAAATAACTGGGACAGTAGCTCACATGAAGATTAAAAGTAACTAGGTCAGGAGCTCACATAGAGATTAAAAATAACTGGGACAGGAGCTCACATGGAGAATAAACATGACTGGGACAGGAGCTCACATGGAGATTAAACACGACTGGATCGGGAGCACTCATGGAGGTTTAACAAGATTGGGACAGGAGCTCACATGGAGATTAAAAGTAACTAGGACAGGAGCTCACATGGAGATTAAAAATGACTGGGACAGGAGCTCACATGGACATTAAACATGACTGGGGCATCAGCCCACAAGGAGATTAAACATCACTGGGGCAGGACCTCACGTGGATTTTAGGCATAAGTGGGGTAGGAGCTCACATGGAGATTAACCATGACTGGGGTAGGAGCACCTATAGAGTTTAAACATGCCAGGGACAGGAGCTCATGTGGTGTTTAAACATAGGTGGGACAGCAGCTCAAATGGAGATTACAAATGAATGGGTTTGGAGTTCACATGGAGATGAAACATGACTGGGACAGGAGGTCACATGGAGAATAAACATCACTGGATGGGAACACTCATGGAGATTGAACATGATTGGGGTAGGAACTCACGTGGAGATTAAAAATGCCTTTGACGGGAGCTCATGTGGAGATTTAACATGACTAGGATAGGAGCTCATATGGAGAGAAACATGAATAGAACAGGAGTTCGCATGGAGATTAAACATGACTGGGGCAGGAGATACTTGGAGATTAAACATGACTGGGACATCAGCTCACAAGGAGATTAAACATCACTGGGGCAGGAGCTCATGTGGAGATTAGGCATAAGGGGGTTGGAGCTCACATGGAGATTAAACATGACTGGGGTAGGAGTTCACATGGAGATTAAACATGACTGGGACAGGAGCTCATATGAAGATTAAACATCACTGGGGTAGGAGCTCACATGGAGATTAAAAGTAACTAGGACAGGAGCTCACATGGAGATTAAACATGACTTGGACAGGACCTCACGTGGAGATTAAAAATGTCTAGGCCAGGAGCTCAAATGGAGATTAAACATGACTGGGGTAGCAGCTCTCATAGAGTTTAAAATGACTGGGACAGGAACTCACATGGAGTTTAAACATGATTCGGTAGAGGTCACATGGAGATTAAACATGAATAGAACAGGAGTTCGCATGGAGATTAAACATGACTGGGGCAGGAGATTAAACATGACTGGGACATCAGTTCACAAGGAGATTAAACATCACTGGGGCAGGAGTTCACATGGAGAATAAACATGACTGGGATTGGAGCGCACATGAAGATTAAACATCACTGGGGTAGGAGCTCACCTGGAGATTAAAAGTAACTAGGACAGGCGCTCAGATGGAGATTAAAAGTAACTATGACAGGAGCTCACATGGGGATTAAACATGACTGGGGTAGGAGCTGACATGGAGATTAAACATGACTGGGACAAGAGCTCTCATAGAGTTTAAACATGACACGGACAGGAGCTCATGTGATGTTTAAACATGATTAAGCATGAGTGGGAGAGGAGCTCAAATGGAGATTATAAATGACTGGGTTTGGAGTTCACATGGAGATTAAACATGACTGGGACAGGAGCTCACATGGAAATAAAACGTGAGTGTGACAGGAGCTTACATGGAGATTAAACATCACTGGGGTAGGTGCTCACAGGGAGATTATAAGTAACTAGGACAGGAGCTCAGATGGAGATTAAAAATAACTGGGACAGGAGCTCACATGGAGATTAAACATTTCTGGGGTAGAGGTCGCATGGAGATTAAATATGACTGGGACAGGAGCTGACATGGAGATTAAACATGACTGGGGTAGGAGCTCAACTGCAGATAAAAAGTAACTAGGACAGGAGCTCACATGGAGATTAAACATGACTGGGGTAGGAACTCACATGGAGTTTAAACATGACTGGGTAGAGGTCGCATGGAGATAAAACATGACTGGGGTAGGAGCTCACATGGAGAATAAACATCACTGGGGTAGGAGCTCACCTGGAGATTTAAAGTAACTAGGACAGCAGGTCAGATGGAGATTAAAAGTAACTAGGACAGGAGCTTGCATGGAGATTAAACATGACATGGACAGGAGCTCACACGGAGATTAAACATGACTGGGACAGGAGCTCACATGGAGAATAAAAATGACTGGGGTAGGAGATCACATGGAGAATAAACATGACTGGGGAAGGAGCTCAACTGCAGATAAAAAGTAACTAGGACAGGAGCTCATATGGAGATTAAAAGTAACTAGGACAGGAGCTCACATGGAGATTAATCATGACTGGGGGAGGAGGTCACATGGAGATTAAACATAACTGGGGCAGGAGCCCACATGGAGATTAAACATGACTAGGACAGGAGCTCACATGGAGATTAAACATGACTTGGGTAGAAGCTCACATGGAGATTAAACATGACTGGGACAGGAGTTCAAATGGAGATTATACATGACTGGGAGAGGAGCTCACATAGAGATTAAACATAACTGGGGCAGGAGCTGACATGGAGATTAAACCTGACTGGGACAGGAGCTCACATGGAGATTAAACATGATTTGGAGAGGAGCTCTCGTGGAGATTAAAAATGACTGGGATAGGAACTCATGTGGAGATTAAACATGACTGGGACAGGAGCTCACATGGAGATTAAACATGACTGGGGCAGGAGCCCACATGGAGATTAAACATGACTGGGGCAGGAGCCCACATGGAGATTAAACATGATTGGGACAGGAGCTCACATGGAGATTAAAAATGACTGGGATAGGAACTCATGTGGAGATTAAACATGACTGGGACAGCTCACATGGAGATTAAACATGACTGGGGCAGGAGCCCACATGGAGATTAAACATGACTGGGGTAGGAGCTCACATGGAGATTAAACATGACTGGGACAGGAGCCCACATGGAGATTAAACACGACTGGGACAGGAGCTCACATGGAGATTAAACATGAATGGGACAGGAGCTCACAACGAGATTAAACATGACTGGGACAGGAGCTCACACGGGGATTAAACATAATTTGGAGAGGAGCTCACGTGGAGATTAAAAATGACTGGGATATGAGCTCACATGGAGATTAAACATGATTTGGAGAGGACCTCTCGTAGAGATTAAAAATGACTGGGATAGGAACTCATGTGGGGATTAAACATGACTGGGACAGGAGCTCACATGGCGATTAAACATGACTTGGACAGGAGCTCACATGGAGATTAAACATGACTGGGACAGGAGCTCACATGGAGATTAAACATGACTTGGACAGGAGCTCACATGGAGATTAAACATGACTGGGACAGGAGCACACATGGAGATTAAACATGACCGGGAAAGGAACTCACATGGAGGTTAAACGTGACAGGGACAGGAGCACACATGGAGTTTAAACAAGACTGGAGGAGAAGCTCACATGGTGATTAAACATGACTGGGACAGGAGCTCTCATGGAGATGAAACATGACTGGGGTTGGAGCTCACATGGAAATTAAACATGACTGGGGGAGGAGTTCACATGGAGATTAAACATGTCTGGGACAGGAGCTCACATGGAGATTAAATATGACTGGGACACAAGATCACATGGAGTTTAAACATGACTGGGACAGGAGCTCACATGGATTATAAACTGAACGATGCAGATTAAACATAACAGGGATAGGAGCTCATATGGAGTTTAATCATAACTGGGGTAGGAGATCAGATGGGGATTAAACATGACTTGGACAGGAGCTGACATGGAGATTAAACATGACCGGGAAAGGAACTCACATGGAGGTTAAACATGACTGGGACAGGAGCTCACATGAAGATTAAACATGACTGGGACTAGTGTTTACATGGAGATAAACATGACTCGGGTAGGAGTTCGCATGGAGATTAAACATGAATTCGGCAGGAGCTCTCATGGAGATTAAACATGACTGGGACAGGAGCTCACATGGAGATTAAACATGATTTGGAGAGGAGCTCTCGTGGAGATTAAGAATGATTGGGATAGGAACTCATGTGGAGATTAAACATGACTGGGACAGGAGCTCTCGTGCAGATGGAACATGACTGGGGTTGGAGCTCACATGGAGATTAAACATGACTGGGGGAGGAGGTCACATGGAGATTAAACATGATTGGGACAGGAGCTCACATGGAGTTTAAACATGACGGGGACAGGAGCTCACATGGAGATTAAACATGATTTGGAGAGGAGCTCTCGTGGAGATTAAAAATGACTGGGATAGGAGCTCACATGGAGATAAAAGATTATTGGTGTAGGAGCTCACATGGTGATTTAACATGACTGGGACAGGAGCTCATTTGGAGATTAAACATGACTGAGGCATGAGTTTTCATGGAGATTAAACATGACAGAGTTTGGAATTCATACAGAGATTAAACATGACTGAGGTAGGAATTCACATGGAGATTAAACATGACTGGGACAGGAGCGCACATGGAGATTAATCATAACTGGGGTCGGAGCTCACATGGGGATTAAACATGACTTGGACAGGAGCTCACATGAAGATTAAACATGACTTGGACAGGAGCTGACATGGAGATTAAACATGACCGGGAAAGGAACTCAAATGGAGGTTAATAATGACTAAGACAGGATCTCATATAGAGATTAAACATGATTGGGGTAAGAGCTCACATGGAGTTTAAACATAACTGGGGAAGGAGCTCACGTAGAGATTAAACATGACTGGGACAGGAGCACACATGGAGTTTAAACAAGACTGGGACAGGAGCTCACATGGAGATAAAAGATGATTGGGGTAGGAGCTCACATGGAGATTAAACATGACAGGGACAGGAGCTCACATGGAGATTTAACATGACTGGGACATGATCTTACATGGAGATTAAACATGACTGGGACAGGGGCTTTCATGGAGATTAAATATGACTGGGACAGGAGCTCACATGGAGATTTAACATGACTGGGACATGATCTTACATGGAGATTAAACATGACTGGGGCAGGGGCTTTCATGGAGATTAAACATGACAGGGACAGGATCTGACATGGAGATTAAACATGACTGGGGACGGAGTTCACATGTAGATTAAACATGACATGGACAGAGCACACATGGAGATTAATCATACCTGGGGTCGGAGCTCACATGGGGATTAAACATGACAGGGACAGGAGCTCACATGGAGATTAAACATGCCTGGGGACAGAGTTCACATGTAGATTAAACATGACTGTGACAGGAGCTCACATGGAGATTAAACATGACTTGGACAGGAGCTCACATGGAGATTAAACATGACAGGGACAGGAGCTCAGATGGAGATTAAACATGACTGGGACAGGAGCTCACATGGAGATTAAACATGACTGGGACAGAAGCTCACATGGAGATTAAACATGACCGGGAAAGGAACTCAAATGGAGGTTAATAATGACTAGGACAGGGTCTCATGTAGAGATTAAACATGACTGGAGTAGGAGCTCACATAGAGATAAAAGATGACTGGGGTAGGAGCTCACATGGAGTTTAAACATAACTGGGTAAGGAGCTGACGTAGAGATTAAACGTGACTGGGACAGGAGCACACATGGAGAATAAACATGACTGGGACAGGAGCTCACATGGAGATAAAAGATGACTGGGACAGGAGCTCACATGGTGATTTAAAATGACTGGGACATGATCTTACATGGAGATTAAACATGACTGAAGCATGAGTTTTCATGGAGATTAAACAAGACTGGGGCAGGAGCTTTCATGGAGATTAAACATGACTGGGACAGGAGCTCACATGGAGATTAAGCATGACTGGGACAGGAGCTCACATGGAGATTAAACATGACATGGACAGGAGCACACGTGGAGATTAAACATAACTGGGGTCGGAGCTCACATGGGGATTAAACATGACTTGGACAGGAGCTCACATGGAGAATAAACTTGACTGGGACAGGAGCACACACGGATTATAAACTGACTGTGTCAGGAGCACGTTGTAGATTAAACATGACTGGGATAGGAGCTCATATGGAGATTAAACATGACTGGGACAGGAGCTCACAAGGAGATTAAACATGACTTGGACAGGAGCTCACATGAAGATTAAACATGACTTGGACAGGAGCTCACATGGAGATTAAACATGACAAGGAAAGGAACTCAAATGGAGGTTAATAATGACTAAGACAGGGTCTCATATAGAGATTAAACCTGACTGGGACAGGAGCTCACAAGGAGATTAAACATGACTTGGACAGGAGCACACGTGGAGATTAATCATAACTGGGGTCGGAGCTCACATGGGGATTAAACATGACTTGGACAGGAGCTCACATGGAGAATAAACTTGACTGGGACAGGAGCTCACACGGATTATAAACTGACTGTGTCAGGAGCACGTTGTAGATTAAACATGACTGGGATAGGAGCTCATATGGAGATTAAACCTGACTGGGACAGGAGCTCACAAGGAGATTAAACATGACTTGGACAGGAGCTCACATGAAGATTAAACATGACTTGGACAGGAGCTCACATGGAGATTAAACATGACAAGGAAAGGAACTCAAATGGAGGTTAATAATGACTAAGACAGGGTCTCATATAGAGATTAAACCTGACTGGGACAGGAGCTCACAAGGAGATTAAACATGACTTGGACAGGAGCTCACATGAAGATTAAACATGACGTGGACAGGAACACACATGGAGATTAATCATAACTGGGGACGGAGTTCACATGTAGATTAAACATGACTTGGACAGGAGCTCACATGGATATTAAACATGACCGGGAAAGGAACTCACACGGAGATTAAACATGACAGTGACAGGAGCTCGCATGAAGATTAAACATGACTGGGACTGGATCTTACATGGAGATTAAACATGACATGGACAGGAGCACACGTGAAGATTAATCATAACTGGGGAAGGATCTAACATGGGGATTAATCATGACTGGGGTAGGAGCTCACATGGAGATTAAACATGACATGGATAGGAGCTTACATGGAGATTAAACATGACATGGACAGGAACTCACATGGAGATTAAAAATGACTGAGACAGGGGCTCACATGGAGATGAAACATGACTGGGACAGGAGCTCACATGGAGATTAAACATGACGGGGACAGGAGATCACATGGAGTTTAGACATGACTGGGACAGGAGCTCACATTGAGATTAGACATGACTGGGACAGGATCTCACATGGAGATTAATCACAAGTGGGGTAGGAGCTGACATGGAGATTAACATCACTGGGGTCGGAGCTCACATGGGGATTAAACATGACTGGGGTAGGAACTCACATGTAGATTAAACATGACTGGGACAGGAGCACACATGGAGATTTAACATGAGTGGGACAGGAGCACACATGGAGATTTAACATGAGTGGGACAGGAGTTCACATGAAGATTAAACATGACTGGGACAGTAGCTCACGTGGAGATTAAACATGACTGGGGTAGGAACTCACATGAAGATTAAACATGACATGGACAGTAGCTCACGTGGAGATTAAACATGACTGGGGTAGGAACTCACATGGAGATTAAACATGACAGGGACATGAGCTCCCATGGAGATTAAACATGACTGGAGACAGAGTTCACATGTAGATTAAACATGACATGGACAGGAGCACACATGGAGATTAATCATAACTGGGGTCGGAGCTCACCTGGGCATTAAACACGACTGGGACAGGAGCTCACATGGAGATAAAATATGACCGGGAAAGGAACTCACATGGTGATTTAACATGACTGGGACATGATCTTACATGGAGATTAAACATGACTGGGGCAGGAGCTTTCATGGAGATTAAACATGACTGGGACAGGAGCTCACATGGAGATTAAACATGACTGAGACAGGAGCTCACATGGAGATTAAACATGACATGGACAGGAGCACACGTGGAGATTAATCATAACTGGGGTCAGAGCTCACATGGGGATTAAACATGACTTGGACAGGAGCTGACATGGAAATTGAACATGACCGGGAAAGGAACTCACATGGAGGTTAAACGTGACAGGGACAGGAGCACACATGGAGTTTAAACAAGACTGGGGGAGAAGCTCACATGGTGATTAAACATGACTGGGACCGGAGCTCACACGGATTATAAACTGACTGTGTCAGGAGCACGATGCAGATTAAACATGACTGGGATAGGAGCTCACAAGGAGATTAAACATGACTTGGCAGGAGCTGACATGGAGATTAAACATGACAAGGAAAGGAACTCAAATGGAGGTTAATAATGACTAAGACAGGGTCTCATATAGAGATTAAACATGACTGGAGACAGAGTTCACATGTAGATTAAACATGACATGGACAGGAACACACATGGAGATTAATCATAACTGGGGACGGAGTTCACATGTAGATTAAACATGACTTGGACAGGAGCTCACATGGATATTAAACATGACCGGGAAAGGAGCTCACACGGAGATTAAACATGACAGTGACAGGAGCTCGTATGAAGATTAAACATGACTGGGACTGGATCTTACATGGAGATTAAACATGACTGGGACAGGAGCCCACATGGAGATTAAACATGACTGGGACAGGAGCTCACATGGATTATAAACTGACTGTGTCAGGAGAACGATGCAGATTAAACATAACTGGGATAGGAGCTCATATGGAGTTTAATCATAACTGGGGTAGGAGATCAGATGGGGATTAAACATGACTTGGACAGGAGCTGACATGGAGATTAAACATGACCGGGAAAGGAACTCACATGGAGATTAAACATGACTGGGGCAGGATCTCATGTGGAGATAAACATGACTGGGGTAGGAGTTCACATGGAGATTAAACATGACTTGGGTAGGAGCTCACATAGAGATTAAACATGACTGGGGCAGGAGCTCACATGGATTTTAAACATGACTGGGACAGGAGCTCACATGGAGAATAAACTTGACTGGGACAGGAGCTCACATGGATTTTAAACATGACTGGGACAGGAGCTCACATGGAGATTAAACATGATTTGGAGAGGAGCTCTCGTGGAGATTAAAAATGATTGGGATAGGAGCTCATGTGGAAATTAAACCTGACTGGGACAGGAGCTCACATGGAGATTAAACATGATTTGGAGAGGAGCTCTCGTGGAGATGAAACATGACTGGGGTTGGAGCTCACATGGAAATTAAACATGACTGGGTCAGGAACTCACATGGAGATTAATCATGACTGGGGCAGGAGCTCACATGGAGATTAAACATGACTGGGACAGGAGCTCACATGGAGATTAAACATGACTGGGGGATGAGGTCACATGGAGATTAAACATAACTGGGGCAGGAGCTCACATGGAGAATAAATATGACTGGACACAAGATCACATGGCGTTTAAACATAACTGGGGCAGGAGCTCACATGGAGATTAAACATAACTGGGACGGAGTTCACATGAAGATTAAACATGACATGGACAGGAGCACACGTGGAGATTAATTGTAACTGGGGTCGGAGCTCACATGAAGATTAAACATGACTTGGATAAGAGCTGACATGGAGATTAAACATGACAAGGAAAGGAACTCAAATGGAGGTTAATAATGACTAAGACAGGATCTCATATAGAGATTAAACATGACTGGAATAGGAGCTCACATGGAGATAAAAGATGACTGGGGTAGGGGCTCACATGGAGTTTAAACATAACTGGGTAAGGAGCTGACGTAGAGATTAAACATGACTGGGACAGGAGCACACATGGAGTCTAAACAAGACTGGGGCAGTAGCTCACACGGGGATTAAACATGACTGGGACAGGAGCTCACATGGAGATAAAAGATTATTGGTGTAGGAGCTCACATGGTGATTTACCATGACTGGGACAGGAGCTCACATGGAGATTAAACATGACTGGGGCAGGAGCTCATTTGGAGATTAAACATGACTGGGACATGATCTTACATGGAGATTAAACATGACTGAGGCATGAGTTTTCATGGAGATTAAACATGACAGAGTTTGGAATTCATACAGAGATTAAACATGACTGAGGTAGGAATTCACATGGAGATTAAACATGACTGGGACAGGAGCTCACATGGAGATTAAACATGACTGGGACAGGAGCGCACATGGAGATTAATCATAACTGGGGTCGGAGCTCACATGGGGATTAAACATGACTTGGACAGAAGCTCACATGAAGATTAAACATGACTTGGACAGGAGCTGACATGGAGATTAAACATGACCGGGAAAGGAACTCAAATGGAGGTTAATAATGACTAAGACAGGATCTCATATAGAGATTAAACATGATTGGGGTAAGAGCTCACATGGAGTTTAAACATAACTGGGGAAGGAGCTGACGTAGAGATTAAACATGACTGGGTTAGGAGCACACATGGAGATTAAACATGACTGGGACAGGAGCTCACATGGAGATAAAAGATGATTGGGGTAGGAGCTCACATGGTGATTTAACATGACTGGGACAGGAGCTCACATGGAGATTAAACATGACTGGGACAGGAGCTCACATGGAGATTAAACATGCCTGGGGACAGAGTTCACATGTAGATTAAACATGACTGTGACAGGAGCTCACATGGAGATTAAACATGACTTGGACAGGAGCTGACATGGAGATTAAACATAACTGAGGTAGGAATTCACATGGAGATTAAACATGACTGGGACAGGATCTCACATGGAGATTAAACATGACTGGAACAGGAGCTCACATGGAGATTAAACATGACTAGGGCAGAAGCTCACATGGAGATTAAACATGACAGGGACAGGAGCTCAGATGGAGATTAAACATGACTGGGACAGGATCTCACATGGAGATTAAACATGACTGGGACAGGAGTTCACATGAAGATTAAACATGACTGGGAAAGGAACTCAAATGGAGGTTAATCATGACTAGGACAGGGTCTCATATAGAGATTAAACATGACTGGAGTAGGAGCACACTTGGAGATAAAAGATGACTGGGGTAGGAGCTCACATGGAGTTTAAACATAACTGGGTAAGGAGCTCACGTAGAGATTAAACATGACTGGGACAGGAGCACAAAAGGTGTTTAAACATGACAGGGACAGGAGCTCACATGGAGATTAAACATGACTGGGACAGGAGCTCACATGGAGATTAAACATGACTGGGGCAGGAGCTCATTTGGAGATTAAACATGACTGGGACATGATCTTACATGGAGATTAAACATGACTGAAGCATGAGTTTTCATGGAGATTAAACAAGACTGGGGCAGGAGCTTTCATGGAGATTAAACATGACTGGGACAGGAGCTCACATGGAGATTAAACATGACTGGGACAGGAGCTCACGTGGAGATTAATCATAACTGGGGTCGGAGCTCACATGGGGATTAAACATGACTGGACAGGAACTGACATGGAGATTGAACATGACCAGGAAAGGAACTCACATGGAGGTTAAACGTGACAGGGACAGGAGCACACATGGAGTTTAAACAAGACTGGGGGAGAAGCTCACATGGTGATTAAACATGACTGGGACAGGAGCTCACATGGAGAATAAACTTGACTGGGACAGGAGCTCACACGGATTATAAACTGACTGCGTCAGGAGCACGATGCAGAGTAAACATGACTGGGATAGGAGCTCATATGGGGATTAAACCTGACTGGGACAGGAGCTCACAAGGAGATTAAACATGACTTGGACAGGAGCTCACATGAAGATTAAACATGACTTGGACAGGAGCTCACATGGAGATTAAACATGACAAGGAAAGGAACTCAAATGGAGGTTAATAATGACTAAGACAGGGTCTCATATAGAGATTAAACCTGACTGGGACAGGAGCTCACAAGGAGATTAAACATGACATGGACAGGAGCTCACATGAAGATTAAACATGACTTGGACAGGAGCTTACATGGAGATTAAACATGACATGGACAGGAACTCACATGGAGATTAAAAATGACTGAGACAGGGGCTCACATGGAGATGAAACATGACTGGGACAGGAGCTCACATGGAGATTAAACATGACGGGGACAGGAGATCACATGGAGTTTAGACATGACTGGGACAGGAGCTCACATTGAGATTAGACGTGACTGGGACAGGATCTCACATGGATATTAATCACAAGTGGGGTAGGAGCTGACATGGAGATTAACATCACTGGGGTCAGAGCTCACATGGAGATTAAACATGACAGGGAGAGGAGCTCACATGGAGATTAAACATGACTGGGGTAGGAACTCACATGGAGATTTAACATGACTGGGACAGGAGCACACATGGAGATTTAACATGAGTGGGACAGGAGCTCACATGGATATTAAACATGACTGGGGTAGGAACTCACATGTAGATTAAACATGAGTGGGACAGGAGCACACATGGAGATTTAACATGAGTGGGACAGGAGCTCACATGTAGATTAAACACGACTGGGAAAGGAGCTCACATGGAGATTAAACATTACTTGGACAGGAGCTCACATGGAGATTAATCATAACTGGAGTCGGAGTTCACATGGAGATTAAACATGACATTGACAGTAGCTCACGTGGAGATTAAACATGACTGGGGTAGGAACTCACATGAAGATTAAACATGACTGGGACAGGAGCTCACGTGGAGATTAAACATGACAGGGACAGAAGCTCACATGGAGATTAAACATGACAGGGACATGAGCTCACATGGAGATTAAACATGACTGGAGACAGAGTTCACATGTAGATTAAACATGACATGGACAGGAGCACACATGGAGATTAATCATAACTGGGGTCGGAGCTCACATGGGGATTAAACATGACTTGGACAGGAGCTGACATGGAGATTGAACATGACCGTGAAAGGAACTCACATGGAGGTTAAACGTGACAGGGACAGGAGCACACATGGAGTTTAAACAAGACTGGGGGAGAAGCTCACATGGTGATTAAACATGACTGGGACAGGAGCTCACATGGAGAATAAACTTGACTGGGACAGGAGCTCACACGGATTATAAACTGACTGTGTCAGGAGCACGATGCAGATTAAACATGACTGGGATAGGAGCTCATATGGAGATTAAACCTGACTGGGACAGGAGCTCACAAGGAGATTAAACATGACTTGGACAGGAGCTGACATGGAGATTAAACATGACAAGGAAAGGAACTCAAATGGAGGTTAATAATGACTGGAGACAGAGTTCACATGTAGGTTAAACATGACATGGACAGGAGCACACATGGAGATTAATCATAACTGGGGTCGGAGCTCACCTGGGCATTAAACATGACTTGGACAGAAGCTGACATGGAGATTAAACATGATCGGGAAAGGAACTCACATGGAGGTTAATAATGACTAAGACAGGGTCTCATATAGAGATTAAACATGACTGGAGTAGGAGCTCACATGGAGAAAAGATGACTGGGGTAGGAGCTCATATGGAGTTTAAACATTACTGGGGAAGGAGCTCACGTAGAGATTAAACATGACTGGGACAGGAGCTCACATGGAGATTAAACATGACTGGGACAGGAGATCACATGGAGAATAAACATGACTGGGACAGGAGCTCCCTAAGGTATTAAACATGACTGGGGACTGAGTTCACATGTAGATTAAACATGAAATGGACAGGAGCACACATGGAGATTAATCATAACTGGGGACAGAGTTCACATGTAGATTAAACATGACTTGGACAGGACCTCACATGGATATTAAACATGACCGGGAAAGGAACTCACACGGAGATTAAACATGACAGAGACAGGAGCTCGCATGAAGATTAAACATGACTGGGACTGGAGCTTACATGGAGATTAAACATGACAAGAACAGGAGCACACGTGGAGATTAATCATAACTGGGGAAGGAGCTAAAATGGGGATTAAACATGACTGGGACAGGCGCTCACACGGAGATTAAACATGACTGGGACAGAAGCTCACATGGAGATTAAACATGACGGGGACAGGAGCGTACATGGAGATTAAACATGACATGGACAGGAACTCACATGGAGATTAAAAATGACTGAGACAGGGGCTCACATGGAGATGAAACATGACTGGGACAGGAGCTCACATGAAGATTAGACATGACTGGGACAGGAGCTCACATGGAGATTAAACATGACTGGGACAGGATCTCACATGGATATTAATCACAAGTGGGGTAGGAGCTGACATGGAGATTAACATCACTGGGGCCAGATCTCACATGGAGATTAAACATGACTGGGAGAGGAGCTCACATTGAGATTAAACATGACTGGGACAGGAGCACACATGGAGATTAAACATGACTGGGGTAGGAACTGACATGTAGATTAAACATGACATGTACAGGAGCACACATGGAGATTTCACATGATTGGAACAGGAGCTCACATGGAGATTAAACACGACTGGGAAAGGAGCTCACATGGAGATTAAACATGACTGGGACAGGAGCTCACATGGAGATTAGACGTGACTGGGACAGGATCTCACATGGATATTAATCACAAGTGGGGTCGGAGCTCACATGGAGATTAAACATGACTGGGACAGGAGCTCACATGGGGATTAAACATGACTTGGACAGGAGCTCACAAAGATATTAAACATGACTGGGACATGATCTTACATGGAGATTAAACATGACTGAGGCATGAGTTTTCATGGAGATTAAACATGATTGAGGTAGGAATTCACACGGAGATTAAACATGACTGGGGTAGTACCTCACATGGAGATTAAACATGACTGAGGTAGGAATTCACATGGAGATTAAACATGACTGGGGTAGGAGCTCACATGGAGATAAAAAATGACTGGGGTAGGAGCTCACATGGAGTTTAAACATAACTGGGGAAGGAGCTCACATAGAGATTAAACATGACTGGGACAAGAGGACACATGGAGAATAAACATGACTGGGACAGGAGCTCCCTAACATATTAAACATGACTTGGACAGGATCTCACATGAAGATTAAACATGAGTGGGGCAGGAGCTTTCATGGAGATTAATCATAACTGGGGTCGGAGTTCACATGGAGATTAAACATGACATGGACAGGAGATCACATGGGGATTAAACATGACTGGGTCCAGAGCTCACATGGAGATTAAACATGACTGGGACAGGAGCTCACATGGAGATTAAACATGACTGGGGACTGAGTTCACATGTAGATTAAACATGAAATGGACAGGAGCACACATGGAGATTAATCATAACTGGGGACGGAGTTCACATGTAGATTAAACATGACTTGGACAGGAGCTCACATGGATATTAAACATGACCGGGAAAGGAACTCACACGGAGATTAAACATGACAGTGACAGGAGCTCGCATGAAGATTAAACGTGACTGGGACTGGAGCTTACATGGAGATTAAACATGACATGGACAGGAGCACATGTGGAGATTAATCATAACTGGGGAAGGAGCTAACATGGGGATTAAACACGACATGGACAGGAACTCACATGGAGATTAAAAATGACTGAGACAGGGGCTCACGTAAAGATTAAACATGACTGGGGTTGGAGCCCACATAGAGATGAAACATGACTGGGTTGGGAGCTCAAATGGAGTTTAGACATAACTGGGACAGGAGCTCACATGGAGATTAGACGTGACTGGGACAGGATCTCACATGGATATTAATCACAAGTGGGGTAGGAGCTGACATGGAGATTAACATCACTGGGGTCGGAGTTCACATGGAGATTAAACATGACTGGGACAGGAGCTCACATTGAGATTAAACATGACTGAGGTAGGAACTCACATGTAGATTAAACATGACATGTACAGGAGCACACATTGAGATTAAACATGACTGGGGTAGGAGCTCATATGGAGATTAAACATGACTGGGACAGGAGCTCACATGGAGTTTAGTCATAACTGGGTTAGGATCTCACATGGAGATAAAACATGACTGGGACTGGAGATCACATGTCGATTAACATCACTGGGGTCGGAGCTCACATGGAGATTAAACATGACTGGGACAGGAGCTCACATGGAGATTAAACATGACTGGGACAGGATCTCACATGGCGATTAAACATGACTATGACAGGAGCTCACATGGAGATTAAACATGACTGGGACAGGCTCTCACATGGCGATTAAACATGACGTGGACAGGAGATCACATGGAGATTAAACATGACTGGGGTAGGAGCTCACATGGAGATTAAACATGACTGGTACAGGAGCTCACATGGTGATTAAACATGACTGGGACAGGAGCTCACATGAAGATTAGACATGACTGGGACAGGAGCTCACATGGAGATTAGACATGACTGGGACAGGATCTCACATGGATATTAATCACAAGTGGGGTAGGAGCTGACATGGAGATTAACATCACTGGGGCCAGATCTCACATGGAGATTAAACATGACTGGGAGAGGAGCTCACATTGAGATTAAACATGACTGGGACAGGAGCATACATGGAGATTAAACATGACTGGGGTAGGAACTGGCATGTAGATTAAACATGACATGTACCGGAGCACACATGGAGATTTCACATGATAGGAACAGGAGCTCACATGGAGATTAAACATGACTGGGAAAGGAGCTCACATGGAGATTAAACATGACATGGACAGGAGCACACATGGAGCTTATTCATTACTGGTGTCGGAGCTCACGTGTAGATTGAACATTTCTTGGACAGGAGCTCACATGGAGATTAATCATAACTGGGGTCGGAGTTCACATGGAGATTAAACATGACATGGACAGGAGATCACATGGGGATTAAACATGACTGGGTCCAGAGCTCACATGGAGATTAAACATGACTGGGACAGGAGCTCACATGGAGATTAAACATGACTGGGGACTGAGTTCACATGTAGATTAAACATGAAATGGACAGGAGCACACATGGAGTTTAATCATAACTGGGGACGGAGTTCACATGTAGATTAAACATGACTTGGACAGGAGCTCACATGGATATTAAACATGACCGGGAAAGGAACTCACGCGGAGATTAAACATGACAGTGACAGGAGCTCGCATGAAGATTAAACGTGACTGGGACTGGAGCTTACATGGAGATTAAACATGACATGGACAGGAGCACATGTGGAGATTAAAAATGACTGAGACAAAGGGCTCACATGGAGATTAAACATGACGGGGACAGGAGCTCGCATGGAGATTAAACATGACGGGAACAGGAGCTCACATGAAGATTAAACATGACTGGGACAGGAGCTCACATGGAGATTAGACATGACTGGGACAGGATCTCACATGGAGATTAGACATGACTGGGACAGGATCTCACATGGATACTAATCACAAGTGGGGTAGGAGCTGACATGGAGATTAACATCACTGGGGCCAGAGCTCACATGGAGATTAAACATGACTGGGAGAGGAGCTCACATGGAGATTAGACATGACTGGGACAGGATCTCACATGGAGATTAGACATGACTGGGACAGGATCTCACATGGATATTAATCACAAGTGGGGTAGGAGCTGACATGGAGATTAACATCACTGGGGTCGGAGTTCACATGGAGATTAAACATGACTGGGACAGGAGCTCACATTGAGATTAAACATGACTGAGGTAGGAACTCACATGTAGATTAAACATGACATGTACAGGAGCACACATTGAGATTAAACATGACTGGGGTAGGAGCTCATATGGAGAATAAACATGACTGGGACAGGAGCTCACATGGAGTTTAGTCATAACTGGGTTAGGATCTCACATGGAGATAAAACATGACTGGGACTGGAGATCACATGTCGATTAACATCACTGGGGTCGGAGCTCACATGGAGATTAAACATGACTGGGACAGGAGCTCACATGGAGATTATACATGACTGGGACAGGATCTCACATGGCGATTAAACATGACTATGACAGGAGCTCACATGGAGATTAAACATGACTGGGACAGGCTCTCACATGGCGATTAAACATGACTTGGACAGGAGATCACATGGAGATTAAACATGACTGGGGTAGGAGCTCACATGGAGATTAAACATGACTGGTACAGGAGCTCACATGGAGATTAAGCATGACTGGGACAGGAGCTCACATGAAGGTTAGACATGACTGGGACAGGAGCTCACATGGAGATTAGACATGACTGGGACAGGATCTCACATGGATATTAATCACAAGTGGGGTAGGAGCTGACATGGAGATTAACATCACTGGGGCCAGATCTCACATGGAGATTAAACATGACTGGGAGAGGAGCTCACATTGAGATTAAACATGACTGGGACAGGAGCATACATGGAGATTAAACATGACTGGGGTAGGAACTGGCATGTAGATTAAACATGACATGTACCGGAGCACACATGGAGATTTCACATGATAGGAACAGGAGCTCACATGGAGATTAAACATGACTGGGAAAGGAGCTCACATGGAGATTAAACATGACATGGACAGGAGCACACATGGAGCTTATTCATTACTGGTGTCGGAGCTCACGTGTAGATTGAACATTTCTTGGACAGGAGCTCACATGGAGATTAATCATAACTGGGGTCGGAGTTCACATGGAGATTAAACATGACATGGACAGGAGATCACATGGGGATTAAACATGACTGGGTCCAGAGCTCACATGGAGATTAAACATGACTGGGACAGGAGATCACATGGAGATTAAACATGACTGGACAGGAGCTCACATGGAGATTAAACATGACTGGGGACTGAGTTCACATGTAGATTAAACATGAAATGGACAGGAGCACACATGGATATTAAACATGACCGGGAAAGGAACTCACACGGAGATTAAGCATGACAGTGACAGGAGCTCGAAAGAAGATTAAACATGACTGGGACTGGAGCTTACATGGAGATTAAACATGACATGGACAGGAGCACATGTGGAGATTAATCATAACTGGGGAAGGAGCTAACATGGGGATTAACACGACTGGGGTAGGAGCTCACATGGAGATTAAACATGACATGTACAGGAGCTTACATGGAGGTTAAACATGACATGGACAGGAACTCACATGGAGATTAAAAATGACTGAGACATGGGCTCGCATGGAGATTAAACATGACATGGACAGGAGCACATGTGGAGATAAACATGACTGGGGTAGGAGTTCACATGGAGACTAAACATGACTGGGACAGGAGCTCACAGGGAGATTAAACATGACTGGGACAGGAGCCCACATGGTGATTAAACATGACTAGGACAGGAGCTCACATGGAGATTAAACATGACTGGGACAGGAGCTCACATGGAGATTAAACATGACTGTGTCAGGAGAACGATGCAGATTAAACATAACTGGGATAGGAGCTCATATGGAGTTTAATCATAACTGGGGTAGGAGATCAGATGGGGATTAAACATGACTTGGACAGGAGCTGACATGGAGATTAAACATGACCGGAAAAGGAACTCACATGGAGGTTAAACATGACTGGGGCAGGAGCTCACATGAAGATTAAACATGACTGGGACAGGAGCTCACATGGAGTCTAAACAAGACTGGGACAGGAGCTCACACGGGGATTAAACATGACTGGGACACGAGCTCACACGGGGATTAAACATGACTGGGACACGAGCTCACATGGAGATTAAACATGACTGGGACCGGAGCTCACATGGAGAATAAACATGACTGGGACAGGAGCACAGATGGAGATTAATCTTAACTGTGTAGGAGCTCACATGGGGATTAACCATGACTGGGGCAGGAGCTCGCATGGGGATTAACCATGACTGGGGCAGGAGCTCGCATGAAGATTAAACATGAGTTGGAGAGGAGCTCTCGTGGAGATTAAAAATGACTGGGATAGGAACTCATGTGGAGATTAAACATGACTGGGGTTGGAGCTCACATGGAAATTAAACATGACTGGGGGAGGAGTTCACATGGAGATTAAACATGTCTGGGACAGGAGCTCACATGGAGATTAAATATGACTGGGACACAAGATCACATGGAGTTTAAACATGACTGGGACAGGAGCTCACATGGATTATAAACTGAGAGTGTCAGGAGAACGATGCAGATTAAACATAACTGGGATAGGAGCTCATATGGAGTTTAATCATAACTGAGGTAGGAGATCAGATGGGGATTAAATATGACTTGGACAGGAGCTGACATGGAGATTAAACATGACCGGGAAAGGAACTCACATGGAGGTTAAACATGACTGGGGCAGGATCTCATGTAGAGATAAACATGACTGGGGTAGGAGTTCACATGGAGATTAAACATGACTGGGACAGGAGCTCACATGGAGATTAAACATGACTAGGACAGGAGCCCACATGGAGATTAAATATGGCTAGGACAGGAGCTCACAAAGATATTAAACATGACTGGGACATGATCTTACATGGAGATTAAACATGACTGAGGCAGGAGTTTTCATGGAGATTAAACATGATTGAGGTAGGAATTCACACGGAGATTAAACATGACTGGGGTAGTGCCTCACATGGAGATTAAACATGACTGAGGTAGGAATTCACATGGAGATTAAACATGACTGGGACAGGAGCTCACATGGAGATTAAACATGACTGGGGTAGTACCTCACATGGAGATAAAAGATGACTGGGGTAGGAGCTCACATGGAGTTTAAATATAACTGGGGAAGGAGCTCACGTAGAGATTAAACATGACTGGGACAGGAGCACACATGGATATTAATTACAAGTGGGACAGGAGCACACATGGAGATTAACATCACTGGGGTCGGAGCTCACATGGAGATTAAACATGACAGGGACAGGAGCTCCCATGGGGATTAAACCTGACTGGAACAGGAGCTCAAATGGAGATTAAACATGACTGGGACAGGAGCTCACAAAGATATTAAACATGACTGGGACATGATCTTACATGGAGATTAAACATGACTGAGGCATGAGTTTTCATGGAGATCAAACATGACTGAGGTAGGAATTCACATGGAGATTAAACATGACTGGGACAGGAGCTCACATGGAGATTAAACATGACAGGGACATGAGCTCACATGGAGATTAAACATGACATGGACAGGAGCACACATGGAGCTTAATCATAACTGGGGTCGGAGCTCACCTGGGCATTAAACATGACTGGGACAGGAGCTGACATGGAGAATAAACATGACCGGGAAAGGAACTCACATGGAGGTTAATAATGACTAAGACAGGGTCTCATATAGAGATTAAACATGACTGGAGTAGGAGCTCACATGGAGATAAAAGATGACTGGGGTAGGAGCTCATATGGAGTTTAAACATAACTGGGGAAGGAGCTCAGGTAGAGATTAAACATGACTGGGACAGGAGCACACATGGAGTTTAAACATGACTGGGACAGGAGCACACATGGAGTTTAAACATGACTGGGACAGGAGCTCACATGGAGAATAAACATGACTGGGACAGGAGCTCCCTAAGATATTAAACATGACTGGGACAGGATCTCACATGGAGATTAAACATGACTGGGACAGAAGCTCACATGGAGATTAAACATGACTGGACAGGAGCACACATGGAGATCAATTATAACTGAGGTCAGAGCTCACATGAGGATTAAACATGACTGGGACAGGAGATCACATAGAGATTTAACATGACCGGGAAAGGAACTCACACGGAGATTAAACATGACAGTGACAGGAGCTCGCATGAAGATTAAACATGATTGGGACTGGAGCTTACATGGAGATTAAACATGACATGGACAGGAGCACACGCGGAGATTATTCATAACTGGGGAAGGAGCTAACATGGGGATTAAACATGACGGAGACAGGGGCTCACGTAGAGATTAAACATGACTGGGGTTGGAGCCCACATAGAGATGAAACATGACTGGGTTGGGAGCTCACATGGGGATTAAACATGACTTGGACAGGAGCTGACATGGAGATTAAACATGACCGGGAAAGGAGCTCACATGGAGGTTAATAATGACTAAGACAGGGTCTCATATAGAGATTAAACATGACTGGAGTAGGAGCTCACATGGAGATAAAAGATGACTGGGGTCGGAGCTCACATGGAGTTTAAACATAACTGGGGAAGGAGCTGACGTAGAGATTAAACATGACTGGGACAGGAGATCACATGGGGATTAAACATGACTGGGTTCAGAGCTCACATGGAGTATAAACATTACTTGGACAGTAGCTCACATGGAGATTAAACATGACTGGGATAGGAGCACACTTGTAGATTAAACATGACATGAACAGGAGCTCACATGGAGATTTAACATGAGTGGGACAGGAGCTCACATGGAGATTAAACATGACCGGGAAAGGAACTCACACGGAGATTAAACATGACAGTGACAGGAGCTCGCATGAAGATTAAACATGATTGGGACTGGAGCTTACATGGAGATTAAACATGACATGGACAGGAGCACACGTGGAGATTATTCATAACTGGGGAAGGAACTAACATGGGGATTAAACATGATTGAGACAGAGGCTCACGTAAAGATTAAACATGACTGGGGTTGGAGCCCACATAGAGATGAAACATGACTGGGTTGGGAGCTCACATGGAGATTAAACATGACTGGGAGAGGAGCTCACATTGAGATTAGACGTGACTGGGACAGGATCTCACATGGATATTAATCACAAGTGGGGTAGGAGCTGACATGGAGATTAACATCACTGGGGTCGGAGTTCACATGGAGATTAAACATGACTGGGACAGGAGCTCACATTGAGATTAAACATGACTGAGGTAGGAACTCACATGTAGATTAAACATGACATGTACAGGAGCACACATTGAGATTAAACATGACTGGGGTAGGAGCTCATATGGAGATTAAACGTGACTGGGACAGGAGCTCACATGGAGATTAAACATGACTGGGACAGAAGCTCACATGGAGATTAAACATGACGGGGACAGGAGCGTACATGGAGATTAAACATGACATGGACAGGAACTCACATGGAGATTAAAAATGACTGAGACAGGGGCTCACATGGAGATGAAACATGACTGGGACAGGAGCTCACATGAAGATTAGACATGACTGGGACAGGAGCTCACATGGAGATTAAACATGACTGGGACAGGATCTCACATGGATATTAATCACAAGTGGGGTAGGAGCTGACATGGAGATTAACATCACTGGGGCCAGATCTCACATGGAGATTAAACATGACTGGGAGAGGAGCTCACATTGAGATTAAACATGACTGGGACAGGAGCACACATGGAGATTAAACATGACTGGGGTAGGAACTGACATGTAGATTAAACATGACATGTACAGGAGCACACATGGAGATTTCACATGATTGGAACAGGAGCTCACATGGAGATTAAACACGACTGGGAAAGGAGCTCACATGGAGATTAAACATGACTGGGACAGGAGCTCACATGGAGATTAGACGTGACTGGGACAGGATCTCACATGGATATTAATCACAAGTGGGGTCGGAGCTCACATGGAGATTAAACATGACTGGGACAGGAGCTCACATGGGGATTAAACATGACTTGGACAGGAGCTCACAAAGATATTAAACATGACTGGGACATGATCTTACATGGAGATTAAACATGACTGAGGCATGAGTTTTCATGGAGATTAAACATGATTGAGGTAGGAATTCACACGGAGATTAAACATGACTGGGGTAGTACCTCACATGGAGATTAAACATGACTGAGGTAGGAATTCACATGGAGATTAAACATGACTGGGGTAGGAGCTCACATGGAGATAAAAAATGACTGGGGTAGGAGCTCACATGGAGTTTAAACATAACTGGGGAAGGAGCTCACATAGAGATTAAACATGACTGGGACAAGAGGACACATGGAGAATAAACATGACTGGGACAGGAGCTCCCTAACATATTAAACATGACTTGGACAGGATCTCACATGAAGATTAAACATGAGTGGGGCAGGAGCTTTCATGGAGATTAATCATAACTGGGGTCGGAGTTCACATGGAGATTAAACATGACATGGACAGGAGATCACATGGGGATTAAACATGACTGGGTCCAGAGCTCACATGGAGATTAAACATGACTGGGACAGGAGCTCACATGGAGATTAAACATGACTGGGGACTGAGTTCACATGTAGATTAAACATGAAATGGACAGGAGCACACATGGAGATTAATCATAACTGGGGACGGAGTTCACATGTAGATTAAACATGACTTGGACAGGAGCTCACATGGATATTAAACATGACCGGGAAAGGAACTCACACGGAGATTAAACATGACAGTGACAGGAGCTCGCATGAAGATTAAACGTGACTGGGACTGGAGCTTACATGGAGATTAAACATGACATGGACAGGAGCACATGTGGAGATTAATCATAACTGGGGAAGGAGCTAACATGGGGATTAAACACGACATGGACAGGAACTCACATGGAGATTAAAAATGACTGAGACAGGGGCTCACGTAAAGATTAAACATGACTGGGGTTGGAGCCCACATAGAGATGAAACATGACTGGGTTGGGAGCTCAAATGGAGTTTAGACATAACTGGGACAGGAGCTCACATGGAGATTAGACGTGACTGGGACAGGATCTCACATGGATATTAATCACAAGTGGGGTAGGAGCTGACATGGAGATTAACATCACTGGGGTCGGAGTTCACATGGAGATTAAACATGACTGGGACAGGAGCTCACATTGAGATTAAACATGACTGAGGTAGGAACTCACATGTAGATTAAACATGACATGTACAGGAGCACACATTGAGATTAAACATGACTGGGGTAGGAGCTCATATGGAGATTAAACATGACTGGGACAGGAGCTCACATGGAGTTTAGTCATAACTGGGTTAGGATCTCACATGGAGATAAAACATGACTGGGACTGGAGATCACATGTCGATTAACATCACTGGGGTCGGAGCTCACATGGAGATTAAACATGACTGGGACAGGAGCTCACATGGAGATTAAACATGACTGGGACAGGATCTCACATGGCGATTAAACATGACTATGACAGGAGCTCACATGGAGATTAAACATGACTGGGACAGGCTCTCACATGGCGATTAAACATGACGTGGACAGGAGATCACATGGAGATTAAACATGACTGGGGTAGGAGCTCACATGGAGATTAAACATGACTGGTACAGGAGCTCACATGGTGATTAAACATGACTGGGACAGGAGCTCACATGAAGATTAGACATGACTGGGACAGGAGCTCACATGGAGATTAGACATGACTGGGACAGGATCTCACATGGATATTAATCACAAGTGGGGTAGGAGCTGACATGGAGATTAACATCACTGGGGCCAGATCTCACATGGAGATTAAACATGACTGGGAGAGGAGCTCACATTGAGATTAAACATGACTGGGACAGGAGCATACATGGAGATTAAACATGACTGGGGTAGGAACTGGCATGTAGATTAAACATGACATGTACCGGAGCACACATGGAGATTTCACATGATAGGAACAGGAGCTCACATGGAGATTAAACATGACTGGGAAAGGAGCTCACATGGAGATTAAACATGACATGGACAGGAGCACACATGGAGCTTATTCATTACTGGTGTCGGAGCTCACGTGTAGATTGAACATTTCTTGGACAGGAGCTCACATGGAGATTAATCATAACTGGGGTCGGAGTTCACATGGAGATTAAACATGACATGGACAGGAGATCACATGGGGATTAAACATGACTGGGTCCAGAGCTCACATGGAGATTAAACATGACTGGGACAGGAGCTCACATGGAGATTAAACATGACTGGGGACTGAGTTCACATGTAGATTAAACATGAAATGGACAGGAGCACACATGGAGTTTAATCATAACTGGGGACGGAGTTCACATGTAGATTAAACATGACTTGGACAGGAGCTCACATGGATATTAAACATGACCGGGAAAGGAACTCACGCGGAGATTAAACATGACAGTGACAGGAGCTCGCATGAAGATTAAACGTGACTGGGACTGGAGCTTACATGGAGATTAAACATGACATGGACAGGAGCACATGTGGAGATTAAAAATGACTGAGACAAAGGGCTCACATGGAGATTAAACATGACGGGGACAGGAGCTCGCATGGAGATTAAACATGACGGGAACAGGAGCTCACATGAAGATTAAACATGACTGGGACAGGAGCTCACATGGAGATTAGACATGACTGGGACAGGATCTCACATGGAGATTAGACATGACTGGGACAGGATCTCACATGGATACTAATCACAAGTGGGGTAGGAGCTGACATGGAGATTAACATCACTGGGGCCAGAGCTCACATGGAGATTAAACATGACTGGGAGAGGAGCTCACATGGAGATTAGACATGACTGGGATAGGATCTCACATGGAGATTAGACATGACTGGGACAGGATCTCACATGGATATTAATCACAAGTGGGGTAGGAGCTGACATGGAGATTAACATCACTGGGGTCGGAGTTCACATGGAGATTAAACATGACTGGGACAGGAGCTCACATTGAGATTAAACATGACTGAGGTAGGAACTCACATGTAGATTAAACATGACATGTACAGGAGCACACATTGAGATTAAACATGACTGGGGTAGGAGCTCATATGGAGAATAAACATGACTGGGACAGGAGCTCACATGGAGTTTAGTCATAACTGGGTTAGGATCTCACATGGAGATAAAACATGACTGGGACTGGAGATCACATGTCGATTAACATCACTGGGGTCGGAGCTCACATGGAGATTAAACATGACTGGGACAGGAGCTCACATGGAGATTAAACATGACTGGGACAGGATCTCACATGGCGATTAAACATGACTATGACAGGAGCTCACATGGAGATTAAACATGACTGGGACAGGCTCTCACATGGCGATTAAACATGACTTGGACAGGAGATCACATGGAGATTAAACATGACTGGGGTAGGAGCTCACATGGAGATTAAACATGACTGGTACAGGAGCTCACATGGAGATTAAGCATGACTGGGACAGGAGCTCACATGAAGGTTAGACATGACTGGGACAGGAGCTCACATGGAGATTAGACATGACTGGGACAGGATCTCACATGGATATTAATCACAAGTGGGGTAGGAGCTGACATGGAGATTAACATCACTGGGGCCAGATCTCACATGGAGATTAAACATGACTGGGAGAGGAGCTCACATTGAGATTAAACATGACTGGGACAGGAGCATACATGGAGATTAAACATGACTGGGGTAGGAACTGGCATGTAGATTAAACATGACATGTACCGGAGCACACATGGAGATTTCACATGATAGGAACAGGAGCTCACATGGAGATTAAACATGACTGGGAAAGGAGCTCACATGGAGATTAAACATGACATGGACAGGAGCACACATGGAGCTTATTCATTACTGGTGTCGGAGCTCACGTGGAGATTGAACATTTCTTGGACAGGAGCTCACATGGAGATTAATCATAACTGGGGTCGGAGTTCACATGGAGATTAAACATGACATGGACAGGAGATCACATGGGGATTAAACATGACTGGGTCCAGAGCTCACATGGAGATTAAACATGACTGGGACAGGAGCTCACATGGAGATTAAACATGACTGGGACAGGAGCTCACATGGAGATTAAACATGACTGGGACTGAGTTCACATGTAGATTAAACATGAAATGGACAGGAGCACACATGGATATTAAACATGACCGGGAAAGGAACTCACACGGAGATTAAGCATGACAGTGACAGGAGCTCGAAAGAAGATTAAACATGACTGGGACTGGAGCTTACATGGAGATTAAACATGACATGGACAGGAGCACATGTGGAGATTAATCATAACTGGGGAAGGAGCTAACATGGGGATTAACACGACTGGGGTAGGAGCTCACATGGAGATTAAACATGACATGTACAGGAGCTTACATGGAGATTAAACATGACATGGACAGGAACTCACATGGAGATTAAAAATGACTGAGACATGGGCTCGCATGAAGATTAAACATGACTGGGACTGGAGCTTACATGGAGATTAAACATGACATGGACAGGAGCACATGTGGAGATAAACATGACTGGGGTAGGAGTTCACATGGAGACTAAACATGACTGGGACAGGAGCTCACAGGGAGATTAAACATGACTGGGACAGGAGCCCACATGGAGATTAAACATGACTAGGACAGGAGCTCACATGGAGATTAAACATGACTGGGACAGGAGCTCACATGGAGATTAAACATGACTGTGTCAGGAGAACGATGCAGATTAAACATAACTGGGATAGGAGCTCATATGGAGTTTAATCATAACTGGGGTAGGAGATCAGATGGGGATTAAACATGACTTGGACAGGAGCTGACATGGAGATTAAACATGACCGGAAAGGAACTCACATGGAGGTTAAACATGACTGGGGCAGGAGCTCACATGAAGATTAAACATGACTGGGACAGGAGCTCACATGGAGATTAAACAAGACTGGGACAGGAGCTCACACGGGGATTAAACATGACTGGGACACGAGCTCACATGGGGATTAAACATGACTGGGACACGAGCTCACATGGAGATTAAACATGACTGGGACCGGAGCTCACATGGAGATTAAACATGACTGGGACAGGAGCACAGATGGAGATTAATCTTAACTGTGTAGGAGCTCACATGGGGATTAACCATGACTGGGGCAGGAGCTCGCATGGGGATTAACCATGACTGGGGCAGGAGCTCGCATGAAGATTAAACATGAGTTGGAGAGGAGCTCTCGTGGAGATTAAAAATGACTGGGATAGGAACTCATGTGGAGATTAAACATGACTGGGGTTGGAGCTCACATGGAAATTAAACATGACTGGGGGAGGAGTTCACATGGAGATTAAACATGTCTGGGACAGGAGCTCACATGGAGATTAAACATGACTGGGACACAAGATCACATGGAGTTTAAACATGACTGGGACAGGAGCTCACATGGATTATAAACTGAGAGTGTCAGGAGAACGATGCAGATTAAACATAACTGGGATAGGAGCTCATATGGAGTTTAATCATAACTGAGGTAGGAGATCAGATGGGGATTAAATATGACTTGGACAGGAGCTGACATGGAGATTAAACATGACCGGGAAAGGAACTCACATGGAGGTTAAACATGACTGGGGCAGGATCTCATGTAGAGATAAACATGACTGGGGTAGGAGTTCACATGGAGATTAAACATGACTGGGACAGGAGCTCACATGGAGATTAAACATGACTGGGACAGGAGCCCACATGGAGATTAAATATGACTAGGACAGGAGCTCACATGGATATTAAACATGACTGGGACATGATCTTACATGGAGATTAAACATGACTGAGGCAGGAGATTTCATGGAGATTAAACATGATTGAGTAGGAATCACATGGAGATTAAACATGACTGGGGTAGGAGCTCACATGGAGATTAAACATGACTGGACAGGAGCTCACATGGAGATTAAACATGACTGGGACAGGAGCTCACATGGAGATTAAACATGACTGGGACAGGACCTCACATGGAGATTAAACATGACTGGGTAGGAGCTCACATGGAGTTTAATATAACTGGGGAAGGAGCTCACATGGAGATTAAACATGACTGGGACAGGAGCTCACATGGAGATTAAACATGACTGGGGAGGAGCTCACATGGAGATTAAACATGACTGGGGAGCTACATGGAGATTAAACATGACAGACAGGAGCTCCCATGGATTAAACATGACTGAACAGGAGCACACATGGAGATTAAACATGACTGGGACAGGAGCTCACATGGAGATTAAACATGACTGGGACAGGAGCTCACATGGAGATTAAACATGACATGGACAGAGCACACATGGAGATTAAACATTACTGGAGTAGGAGCTCACATGTAGATTAAACATGACTGGACAGGAGCTCACATGGAGATTAATCATAACAGGGGTCGGAGTTCACATGGAGATTAAACATGACATGGACAGGAGATCACATGGAGATTAAACATGACTGGGTCCAGAGCTCACATGGAGATTAAACATGACTGGGACAGGAGCTCACATGGAGATTAAACATGACTGGGACAGGAGCTCACATGGAGATTAAACATGACTGGGGACAGAGTTCACATGTAGATTAAACATGAAATGGACAGGAGCTCACATGGAGATTAAACATGACCGGGAAAGGAGCTCACACGGAGATTAAACATGACAGGGACAGGAGCTCGAAAGAAGATTAAACATGACTGGGACAGGAGCACACATGGAGATTAAACATGACATGGACAGGAGCACATGTGGAGATTAAACATAACTGGGGAAGGAGCTCACATGGAGAATAAACATGACTGGGACAGGAGCTCACATGGAGATTAAACATGACATGGACAGGAGCTCACATGGAGATTAAACATGACATGGACAGAAGCTCACATGGAGATTAAACATGACTGAGACATGGGCTCGCATGGAGATTAAACATGACTGGGACAGGAGCTTACATGGAGATTAAACATGACATGGACAGGAGCACATGTGGAGATAAACATGACTGGGGTAGGAGTTCACATGGAGATTAAACATGACTGGGACAGGAGCTCACAGGGAGATTAAACATGACTGGGACAGGAGCCCACATGGAGATTAAACATGACTAGGACAGGAGCTCACATGGAGATTAAACATGACTGGGACAGGAGCTCACATGGAGATTAAACATGACTGTGTCAGGAGCACGATGCAGATTAAACATAACTGGGGTAGGAGCTCATATGGAGATTAAACATGACTGGGGTAGGAGCTCACATGGGGATTAAACATGACTTGGACAGGAGCTGACATGGAGATTAAACATGACCGGAAAGGAACTCACATGGAGGTTAAACATGACTGGGACAGGAGCTCACATGAAGATTAAACATGACTGGGACAGGAGCTCACATGGAGATAAAAGATGACTGGGACAGGAGCTCACACGGGGATTAAACATGACTGGGACACGAGCTCACACGGAGATTAAACATGACTGGGACACGAGCTCACATGGAGATTAAACATGACTGGGACAGGAGCTCACATGGAGAATAAACATGACTGGGACAGGAGCACACATGGAGATTAATCTTAACTGTGTAGGAGCTCACATGGGGATTAAACATGACTGGGGCAGGAGCTCGCATGGGGATTAAACATGACTGGGGCAGGAGCTCGCATGGAGATTAAACATGAGTTGGAGAGGAGCTCTCGTGGAGATTAAACATGACTGGGATAGGAACTCATGTGGAGATTAAACATGACTGGGGTTGGAGCTCACATGGAGATTAAACATGACTGGGACAGGAGTTCACATGGAGATTAAACATGTCTGGGACAGGAGCTCACATGGGATTAAACATGACTGGGACACAAGCTCACATGGAGATTAAACATGACTGGGACAGGAGCCCACATGGATTATAAACTGAGAGTGTCAGGAGAACGATGCAGATTAAACATGACTGGGATAGGAGCTCATATGGAGATTAAACATAACTGAGGTAGGAGATCAGATGGGGATTAAATATGACTGGGACAGGAGCTGACATGGAGATTAAACATGACCGGGAAAGGAACTCACATGGAGGTTAAACATGACTGGGGCAGGATCTCATGTAGAGATAAACATGACTGGGGTAGGAGTTCACATGGAGATTAAACATGACTGGGACAGGAGCTCACATGGAGATTAAACATGACTAGGACAGGAGCCCACATGGAGATTAAATATGGCTAGGACAGGAGCTCACAAAGATATTAAACATGACTGGGACATGATCTTACATGGAGATTAAACATGACTGAGGCAGGAGTTTTCATGGAGATTAAACATGATTGAGGTAGGAATTCACACGGAGATTAAACATGACTGGGTAGTGCCTCACATGGAGATTAAACATGACTGAGGTAGGAATTCACATGGAGATGAAACATGACTGGGACAGGAGCTCACATGAAGATTAGACATGACTGGGACAGGAGCTCACATGGAGATTAAACATGACTGGGACAGGATCTCACATGGATATTAATCACAAGTGGGGTAGGAGCTGACATGGAGATTAACATCACTGGGGCCAGATCTCACATGGAGATTAAACATGACTGGGAGAGGAGCTCACATTGAGATTAAACATGACTGGGACAGGAGCACACATGGAGATTAAACATGACTGGGGTAGGAACTGACATGTAGATTAAACATGACATGTACAGGAGCACACATGGAGATTTCACATGATTGGAACAGGAGCTCACATGGAGATTAAACACGACTGGGAAAGGAGCTCACATGGAGATTAAACATGACTGGGACAGGAGCTCACATGGAGATTAGACGTGACTGGGACAGGATCTCACATGGATATTAATCACAAGTGGGGTCGGAGCTCACATGGAGATTAAACATGACTGGGACAGGAGCTCACATGGGGATTAAACATGACTTGGACAGGAGCTCACAAAGATATTAAACATGACTGGGACATGATCTTACATGGAGATTAAACATGACTGAGGCATGAGTTTTCATGGAGATTAAACATGATTGAGGTAGGAATTCACACGGAGATTAAACATGACTGGGGTAGTACCTCACATGGAGATTAAACATGACTGAGGTAGGAATTCACATGGAGATTAAACATGACTGGGGTAGGAGCTCACATGGAGATAAAAAATGACTGGGGTAGGAGCTCACATGGAGTTTAAACATAACTGGGGAAGGAGCTCACATAGAGATTAAACATGACTGGGACAAGAGGACACATGGAGAATAAACATGACTGGGACAGGAGCTCCCTAACATATTAAACATGACTTGGACAGGATCTCACATGAAGATTAAACATGAGTGGGGCAGGAGCTTTCATGGAGATTAATCATAACTGGGGTCGGAGTTCACATGGAGATTAAACATGACATGGACAGGAGATCACATGGGGATTAAACATGACTGGGTCCAGAGCTCACATGGAGATTAAACATGACTGGGACAGGAGCTCACATGGAGATTAAACATGACTGGGGACTGAGTTCACATGTAGATTAAACATGAAATGGACAGGAGCACACATGGAGATTAATCATAACTGGGGACGGAGTTCACATGTAGATTAAACATGACTTGGACAGGAGCTCACATGGATATTAAACATGACCGGGAAAGGAACTCACACGGAGATTAAACATGACAGTGACAGGAGCTCGCATGAAGATTAAACGTGACTGGGACTGGAGCTTACATGGAGATTAAACATGACATGGACAGGAGCACATGTGGAGATTAATCATAACTGGGGAAGGAGCTAACATGGGGATTAAACACGACATGGACAGGAACTCACATGGAGATTAAAAATGACTGAGACAGGGGCTCACGTAAAGATTAAACATGACTGGGGTTGGAGCCCACATAGAGATGAAACATGACTGGGTTGGGAGCTCAAATGGAGTTTAGACATAACTGGGACAGGAGCTCACATGGAGATTAGACGTGACTGGGACAGGATCTCACATGGATATTAATCACAAGTGGGGTAGGAGCTGACATGGAGATTAACATCACTGGGGTCGGAGTTCACATGGAGATTAAACATGACTGGGACAGGAGCTCACATTGAGATTAAACATGACTGAGGTAGGAACTCACATGTAGATTAAACATGACATGTACAGGAGCACACATTGAGATTAAACATGACTGGGGTAGGAGCTCATATGGAGATTAAACATGACTGGGACAGGAGCTCACATGGAGTTTAGTCATAACTGGGTTAGGATCTCACATGGAGATAAAACATGACTGGGACTGGAGATCACATGTCGATTAACATCACTGGGGTCGGAGCTCACATGGAGATTAAACATGACTGGGACAGGAGCTCACATGGAGATTAAACATGACTGGGACAGGATCTCACATGGCGATTAAACATGACTATGACAGGAGCTCACATGGAGATTAAACATGACTGGGACAGGCTCTCACATGGCGATTAAACATGACGTGGACAGGAGATCACATGGAGATTAAACATGACTGGGGTAGGAGCTCACATGGAGATTAAACATGACTGGTACAGGAGCTCACATGGTGATTAAACATGACTGGGACAGGAGCTCACATGAAGATTAGACATGACTGGGACAGGAGCTCACATGGAGATTAGACATGACTGGGACAGGATCTCACATGGATATTAATCACAAGTGGGGTAGGAGCTGACATGGAGATTAACATCACTGGGGCCAGATCTCACATGGAGATTAAACATGACTGGGAGAGGAGCTCACATTGAGATTAAACATGACTGGGACAGGAGCATACATGGAGATTAAACATGACTGGGGTAGGAACTGGCATGTAGATTAAACATGACATGTACCGGAGCACACATGGAGATTTCACATGATAGGAACAGGAGCTCACATGGAGATTAAACATGACTGGGAAAGGAGCTCACATGGAGATTAAACATGACATGGACAGGAGCACACATGGAGCTTATTCATTACTGGTGTCGGAGCTCACGTGTAGATTGAACATTTCTTGGACAGGAGCTCACATGGAGATTAATCATAACTGGGGTCGGAGTTCACATGGAGATTAAACATGACATGGACAGGAGATCACATGGGGATTAAACATGACTGGGTCCAGAGCTCACATGGAGATTAAACATGACTGGGACAGGAGCTCACATGGAGATTAAACATGACTGGGGACTGAGTTCACATGTAGATTAAACATGAAATGGACAGGAGCACACATGGAGTTTAATCATAACTGGGGACGGAGTTCACATGTAGATTAAACATGACTTGGACAGGAGCTCACATGGATATTAAACATGACCGGGAAAGGAACTCACGCGGAGATTAAACATGACAGTGACAGGAGCTCGCATGAAGATTAAACGTGACTGGGACTGGAGCTTACATGGAGATTAAACATGACATGGACAGGAGCACATGTGGAGATTAAAAATGACTGAGACAAAGGGCTCACATGGAGATTAAACATGACGGGGACAGGAGCTCGCATGGAGATTAAACATGACGGGAACAGGAGCTCACATGAAGATTAAACATGACTGGGACAGGAGCTCACATGGAGATTAGACATGACTGGGACAGGATCTCACATGGAGATTAGACATGACTGGGACAGGATCTCACATGGATACTAATCACAAGTGGGGTAGGAGCTGACATGGAGATTAACATCACTGGGGCCAGAGCTCACATGGAGATTAAACATGACTGGGAGAGGAGCTCACATGGAGATTAGACATGACTGGGATAGGATCTCACATGGAGATTAGACATGACTGGGACAGGATCTCACATGGATATTAATCACAAGTGGGGTAGGAGCTGACATGGAGATTAACATCACTGGGGTCGGAGTTCACATGGAGATTAAACATGACTGGGACAGGAGCTCACATTGAGATTAAACATGACTGAGGTAGGAACTCACATGTAGATTAAACATGACATGTACAGGAGCACACATTGAGATTAAACATGACTGGGGTAGGAGCTCATATGGAGAATAAACATGACTGGGACAGGAGCTCACATGGAGTTTAGTCATAACTGGGTTAGGATCTCACATGGAGATAAAACATGACTGGGACTGGAGATCACATGTCGATTAACATCACTGGGGTCGGAGCTCACATGGAGATTAAACATGACTGGGACAGGAGCTCACATGGAGATTAAACATGACTGGGACAGGATCTCACATGGCGATTAAACATGACTATGACAGGAGCTCACATGGAGATTAAACATGACTGGGACAGGCTCTCACATGGCGATTAAACATGACTTGGACAGGAGATCACATGGAGATTAAACATGACTGGGGTAGGAGCTCACATGGAGATTAAACATGACTGGTACAGGAGCTCACATGGAGATTAAGCATGACTGGGACAGGAGCTCACATGAAGGTTAGACATGACTGGGACAGGAGCTCACATGGAGATTAGACATGACTGGGACAGGATCTCACATGGATATTAATCACAAGTGGGGTAGGAGCTGACATGGAGATTAACATCACTGGGGCCAGATCTCACATGGAGATTAAACATGACTGGGAGAGGAGCTCACATTGAGATTAAACATGACTGGGACAGGAGCATACATGGAGATTAAACATGACTGGGGTAGGAACTGGCATGTAGATTAAACATGACATGTACCGGAGCACACATGGAGATTTCACATGATAGGAACAGGAGCTCACATGGAGATTAAACATGACTGGGAAAGGAGCTCACATGGAGATTAAACATGACATGGACAGGAGCACACATGGAGCTTATTCATTACTGGTGTCGGAGCTCACGTGTAGATTGAACATTTCTTGGACAGGAGCTCACATGGAGATTAATCATAACTGGGGTCGGAGTTCACATGGAGATTAAACATGACATGGACAGGAGATCACATGGGGATTAAACATGACTGGGTCCAGAGCTCACATGGAGATTAAACATGACTGGGACAGGAGCTCACATGGAGATTAAACATGACTGGGACAGGAGCTCACATGGAGATTAAACATGACTGGGGACTGAGTTCACATGTAGATTAAACATGAAATGGACAGGAGCACACATGGATATTAAACATGACCGGGAAAGGAACTCACACGGAGATTAAGCATGACAGTGACAGGAGCTCGAAAGAAGATTAAACATGACTGGGACTGGAGCTTACATGGAGATTAAACATGACATGGACAGGAGCACATGTGGAGATTAATCATAACTGGGGAAGGAGCTAACATGGGGATTAACACGACTGGGGTAGGAGCTCACATGGAGATTAAACATGACATGTACAGGAGCTTACATGGAGGTTAAACATGACATGGACAGGAACTCACATGGAGATTAAAAATGACTGAGACATGGGCTCGCATGAAGATTAAACATGACTGGGACTGGAGCTTACATGGAGATTAAACATGACATGGACAGGAGCACATGTGGAGATAAACATGACTGGGGTAGGAGTTCACATGGAGACTAAACATGACTGGGACAGGAGCTCACAGGGAGATTAAACATGACTGGGACAGGAGCCCACATGGAGATTAAACATGACTAGGACAGGAGCTCACATGGAGATTAAACATGACTGGGACAGGAGCTCACATGGAGATTAAACATGACTGTGTCAGGAGAACGATGCAGATTAAACATAACTGGGATAGGAGCTCATATGGAGTTTAATCATAACTGGGGTAGGAGATCAGATGGGGATTAAACATGACTTGGACAGGAGCTGACATGGAGATTAAACATGACCGGAAAAGGAACTCACATGGAGGTTAAACATGACTGGGGCAGGAGCTCACATGAAGATTAAACATGACTGGGACAGGAGCTCACATGGAGTCTAAACAAGACTGGGACAGGAGCTCACACGGGGATTAAACATGACTGGGACACGAGCTCACACGGGGATTAAACATGACTGGGACACGAGCTCACATGGAGATTAAACATGACTGGGACCGGAGCTCACATGGAGAATAAACATGACTGGGACAGGAGCACAGATGGAGATTAATCTTAACTGTGTAGGAGCTCACATGGGGATTAACCATGACTGGGGCAGGAGCTCGCATGGGGATTAACCATGACTGGGGCAGGAGCTCGCATGAAGATTAAACATGAGTTGGAGAGGAGCTCTCGTGGAGATTAAAAATGACTGGGATAGGAACTCATGTGGAGATTAAACATGACTGGGGTTGGAGCTCACATGGAAATTAAACATGACTGGGGGAGGAGTTCACATGGAGATTAAACATGTCTGGGACAGGAGCTCACATGGAGATTAAATATGACTGGGACACAAGATCACATGGAGTTTAAACATGACTGGGACAGGAGCTCACATGGATTATAAACTGAGAGTGTCAGGAGAACGATGCAGATTAAACATAACTGGGATAGGAGCTCATATGGAGTTTAATCATAACTGAGGTAGGAGATCAGATGGGGATTAAATATGACTTGGACAGGAGCTGACATGGAGATTAAACATGACCGGGAAAGGAACTCACATGGAGGTTAAACATGACTGGGGCAGGATCTCATGTAGAGATAAACATGACTGGGGTAGGAGTTCACATGGAGATTAAACATGACTGGGACAGGAGCTCACATGGAGATTAAACATGACTAGGACAGGAGCCCACATGGAGATTAAATATGGCTAGGACAGGAGCTCACAAAGATATTAAACATGACTGGGACATGATCTTACATGGAGATTAAACATGACTGAGGCAGGAGTTTTCATGGAGATTAAACATGATTGAGGTAGGAATTCACACGGAGATTAAACATGACTGGGGTAGTGCCTCACATGGAGATTAAACATGACTGAGGTAGGAATTCACATGGAGATTAAACATGACTGGGACAGGAGCTCACATGGAGATTAAACATGACTGGGGTAGTACCTCACATGGAGATAAAAGATGACTGGGGTAGGAGCTCACATGGAGTTTAAATATAACTGGGGAAGGAGCTCACGTAGAGATTAAACATGACTGGGACAGGAGCACACATGGATATTAATTACAAGTGGGGTAGGAGCTAACATGGAGATTAACATCACTGGGGTCGGAGCTCACATGGAGATTAAACATGACAGGGACAGGAGCTCCCATGGGGATTAAACCTGACTGGAACAGGAGCTCAAATGGAGATTAAACATGACTGGGACAGGAGCTCACAAAGATATTAAACATGACTGGGACATGATCTTACATGGAGATTAAACATGACTGAGGCATGAGTTTTCATGGAGATCAAACATGACTGAGGTAGGAATTCACATGGAGATTAAACATGACTGGGACAGGAGCTCACATGGAGATTAAACATGACAGGGACATGAGCTCACATGGAGATTAAACATGACATGGACAGGAGCACACATGGAGCTTAATCATAACTGGGGTCGGAGCTCACCTGGGCATTAAACATGACTGGGACAGGAGCTGACATGGAGAATAAACATGACCGGGAAAGGAACTCACATGGAGGTTAATAATGACTAAGACAGGGTCTCATATAGAGATTAAACATGACTGGAGTAGGAGCTCACATGGAGATAAAAGATGACTGGGGTAGGAGCTCATATGGAGTTTAAACATAACTGGGGAAGGAGCTCAGGTAGAGATTAAACATGACTGGGACAGGAGCACACATGGAGTTTAAACATGACTGGGACAGGAGCACACATGGAGTTTAAACATGACTGGGACAGGAGCTCACATGGAGAATAAACATGACTGGGACAGGAGCTCCCTAAGATATTAAACATGACTGGGACAGGATCTCACATGGAGATTAAACATGACTGGGACAGAAGCTCACATGGAGATTAAACATGACTGGACAGGAGCACACATGGAGATCAATTATAACTGAGGTCAGAGCTCACATGAGGATTAAACATGACTGGGACAGGAGATCACATAGAGATTTAACATGACCGGGAAAGGAACTCACACGGAGATTAAACATGACAGTGACAGGAGCTCGCATGAAGATTAAACATGATTGGGACTGGAGCTTACATGGAGATTAAACATGACATGGACAGGAGCACACGCGGAGATTATTCATAACTGGGGAAGGAGCTAACATGGGAATTAAACATGACGGAGACAGGGGCTCACGTAGAGATTAAACATGACTGGGGTTGGAGCCCACATAGAGATGAAACATGACTGGGTTGGGAGCTCACATGGGGATTAAACATGACTTGGACAGGAGCTGACATGGAGATTAAACATGACCGGGAAAGGAGCTCACATGGAGGTTAATAATGACTAAGACAGGGTCTCATATAGAGATTAAACATGACTGGAGTAGGAGCTCACATGGAGATAAAAGATGACTGGGGTCGGAGCTCACATGGAGTTTAAACATAACTGGGGAAGGAGCTGACGTAGAGATTAAACATGACTGGGACAGGAGATCACATGGGGATTAAACATGACTGGGTTCAGAGCTCACATGGAGTATAAACATTACTTGGACAGTAGCTCACATGGAGATTAAACATGACTGGGATAGGAGCACACTTGTAGATTAAACATGACATGAACAGGAGCTCACATGGAGATTTAACATGAGTGGGACAGGAGCTCACATGGAGATTAAACATGACCGGGAAAGGAACTCACACGGAGATTAAACATGACAGTGACAGGAGCTCGCATGAAGATTAAACGTGACTGGGACTGGAGCTTACATGGAGATTAAACATGACATGGACAGGAGCACACGTGGAGATTATTCATAACTGGGGAAGGAACTAACATGGGGATTAAACATGATTGAGACAGAGGCTCACGTAAAGATTAAACATGACTGGGGTTGGAGCCCACATAGAGATGAAACATGACTGGGTTGGGAGCTCACATGGAGATTAAACATGACTGGGACAGGAGCTCACATTGAGATTAGACGTGACTGGGACAGGATCTCACATGGATATTAATCACAAGTGGGGTAGGAGCTGACATGGAGATTAACATCACTGGGGTCGGAGTTCACATGGAGATTAAACATGACTGGGACAGGAGCTCACATTGAGATTAAACATGACTGAGGTAGGAACTCACATGTAGATTAAACATGACATGTACAGGAGCACACATTGAGATTAAACATGACTGGGGTAGGAGCTCATATGGAGATTAAACGTGACTGGGACAGGAGCTCACATGGAGATTAAACATGACTGGGACAGGAGCTCACATGGAGATTAAACATGACTGGGACAGGCTCTCACATGGCGATTAAACATGACTTGGACAGGAGATCACATGGAGATTAAACATGACTGGGGTAGGAGCTCACATGGAGATTAAACATGACTGGTACAGGAGCTCACATGGAGATTAGACATGACTGGGACAGGATCTCACATGGATATTAATCACAAGTGGGGTAGGAGCTAACATGGAGATTAACATCACTGGGGTCGGAGCACACATGGAGATTAAACATGACAGGGACAGGAGCTCACATGGGGATTAAACATAACAGGGACAGGATCTCCCATGGGGATTAAACCTGACTGGAACAGGAGCTCAAATGGAGATTAAACATGACTGGGACAGGAGCTCACAAAGATATTAAACATGACTGGGACATGATCTTACATGGAGATTAAACATGACTGAGGCATGAGTTTTCATGGAGATCAAACATGACTGAGGTAGGAATTCACACGGAGATTAAACATGACTGGGACAGGAGCTTTCATGGAGATTAAACATGACTGAGGTAGGAATTCACATGGAGATTAAACATGACTGAGGTAGGAATTCACATGGAGATTAAACATGACTGGGACAGGAGCTCACATGGAGATTAAACATGACTGGGGTAGGAGCTCACATGGAGATTAAACATGACAGGGACATGAGCTCACATGGAGATTAAACATGACTGGAGACAGAGTTCACATGTAGATTAAACATGACATGGACAGGAGCACACATGGAGCTTAATCATAACTGGGGTCGGAGCTCACCTGGGCATTAAACATGACTTGGACAGGAGCTGACATGGAGATTAAACATGACCGGGAAAGGAACTCACATGGAGGTTAATAATGACTAAGACAGGGTCTCATATAGAGATTAAACATGACTGGAGTAGGAGCTCACATGGAGATAAAAGATGACTGGGGTAGGAGCTCATATGGAGTTTAAACATAACTGGGGAAGGAGCTCACGTAGAGATTAAACATGACTGGGACAGGAGCTCCCTAAAATATTAAACATGACTGGGACAGGATCTCACATGAAGATTAAACATGACTGGGGCAGGAGCTTTCATGGAGATTAAACATGACTGAGGTAGGAATTCACATGGAGATTAAACATACCTGGGGAAGGAGCTCACATGGTGTTTAAACAAGACTGGGACAGGAGATCACATGGGGATTAAACATGACTGGGACAGGAGCACACATGGAGATCAATTATAACTGAGGTCAGAGTTCACATGGAGATTAAACATGACCGGGAAAGGAACTCACACAGAGATTAAACATGACAGTGACAGGAACTCGCATGAAGATTAAACATGATTGGGACTGGAGCTTACATGGAGATTAAACATGACATGGACAGGAGCACACGCGGAGATTATTCATAACTGGGGAAGGAGCTAACATGGGGATTAAACATGACGGAGACAGGGGCTCACGTAGAGATTAAACATGACTGGGACAGGATCTCACATGGTGATTAAATATGACTGGGACGTGAGCTCACATGGGGATTAAACATGACTGGAGACAGAGTTCACTTGAGGAGTAAACATGACTGGGACAGGAGCTCCCTAAGATATTAAACATGACTGGGTTCAGAGCTCACATGGAGTATAAACATTACTTGGACAGTAGCTCACATGGAGATTAAACATGACATGAACAGGAGAATACATGGAGATTTAACATGACCGGGAAAGGAACTCACACGGAGATTAAACATGACAGTGACAGGAGCTCGCATGAAGATTAAACATGACTGGGACTGGAGCTTACATGGAGATTAAACATGACTGAGGCATGAGTTTTCATGGAGATCAAACATGACTGAGGTAGGAATTCACACGGAGATTAAACATGACTGGGACAGGAGCTTTCATGGAGATTAAACATGACTGAGGTAGGAATTCACATGGAGATTAAACATGACTGAGGTAGGAATTCACATGGAGATTAAACATGACTGGGACAGGAGCTCACATGGAGATTAAACATGACTGGGGTAGGAGCTCACATGGAGATTAAACATGACAGGGACATGAGCTCACATGGAGATTAAACATGACTGGAGACAGAGTTCACATGTAGATTAAACATGACATGGACAGGAGCACACATGGAGCTTAATCATAACTGGGGTCAGAGCTCACCTGGGCATTAAACATGACTTGGACAGGAGCTGACATGGAGATTAAACATGACCGGGAAAGGAACTCACATGGAGGTTAATAATGACTAAGACAGGGTCTCATATAGAGATTAAACATGACTGGAGTAGGAGCTCACATGGAGATAAAAGATGACTGGGGTAGGAGCTCATATGGAGTTTAAACATAACTGGGGAAGGAGCTCACGTAGAGATTAAGCATGACTGGGACAGGAGCTCCCTAAAATATTAAACATGACTGGGACAGGATCTCACATGAAGATTAAACATGACTGGGGCAGGAGCTTTCATGGAGATTAAACATGACTGAGGTAGGAATTCACATGGAGATTAAACATACCTGGGGAAGGAGCTCACATGGTGTTTAAACAAGACTGGGACAGGAGATCACATGGGGATTAAACATGACTGGGACAGGAGCACACATGGAGATCAATTATAACTGAGGTCAGAGTTCACATGGAGATTAAACATGACCGGGAAAGGAACTCACACAGAGATTAAACATGACAGTGACAGGAGCTCGCATGAAGATTAAACATGATTGGGACTGGAGCTTACATGGAGATTAAACATGACATGGACAGGAGCACACGCGGAGATTATTCATAACTGGGGAAGGAGCTAACATGGGGATTAAACATGACTGGGACAGGATCTCACATGGTGATTAAATATGACTGGGACGTGAGCTCACATGGGGATTAAACATGACTGGAGACAGAGTTCACTTGAGGAGTAAACATGACTGGGACAGGAGCTCCCTAAGATATTAAACATGACTGGGTTCAGAGCTCACATGGAGTATAAACATTACTTGGACAGTAGCTCACATGGAGATTAAACATGACATGAACAGGAGAATACATGGAGATTTAACATGACCGGGAAAGGAACTCACACGGAGATTAAACATGACAGTGACAGGAGCTCGCATGAAGATTAAACATGACTGGGACTGGAGCTTACATGGAGATTAAACATGACATGGACAGGAGCACACGCGGAGATTATTCATAACTGGGGAAGGAGCTAACATGGGGATTAAACATGACTGAGACAGAGGCTCACGTAAAGATTAAACATGACTGGGGTTGGAGCCCACATAGAGATGAAACATGACTGGGTTGGGAGCTCACATGGAGTTTAAACATAACTGGGACAGGATCTCACATGGATATTAATCACATGTGGGGTAGGAGCTGACATGGAGATTAACATCACTGGGGTCGGAGTTCACATGGAGATTAAACATGACTGGGTAGGAGATCACATGTAGATTAAACATGACATGTACAGGAGCACACATTGAGATTAAACATGACTGGGGTAGGAGCTCATATGGAGATAAAACATGACTGGGACTGGAGATCACATGGAGATTAAACATGACATGGACAGGAGCACACGCGGAGATTATTCATAACTGGGGAAGGAGCTAACATGGGGATTAAACATGACTGAGACAGAGGCTCACGTAAAGATTAAACATGACTGGGGTTGGAGCCCACATAGAGATGAAACATGACTGGGTTGGGAGCTCACATGGGGATTAAACATGACAGGGACAGGAGCTCACATGGGGATTAAACATGACAGGGACAGGATCTCCCATGGGGATTAAACCTGACTGGAACAGGAGCTCAAATGGAGATTAAACATGACTGGGACAGGAGCTCACAAAGATATTAAACATGACTGGGACATGATCTTACATGGAGATTAAACATGACTGAGGCATGAGTTTTCATGGAGATCAAACATGACTGAGGTAGGAATTCACACGGAGATTAAACATGACTGGGACAGGAGCTTTCATGGAGATTAAACATGACTGAGGTAGGAATTCACATGGAGATTAAACATGACTGAGGTAGGAATTCACATGGAGATTAAACATGACTGGGACAGGAGCTCACATGGAGATTAAACATGACTGGGGTAGGAGCTCACATGGAGATTAAACATGACAGGGACATGAGCTCACATGGAGATTAAACATGACTGGAGACAGAGTTCACATGTAGATTAAACATGACATGGACAGGAGCACACATGGAGCTTAATCATAACTGGGGTCGGAGCTCACCTGGGCATTAAACATGACTTGGACAGGAGCTGACATGGAGATTAAACATGACCGGGAAAGGAACTCACATGGAGGTTAATAATGACTAAGACAGGGTCTCATATAGAGATTAAACATGACTGGAGTAGGAGCTCACATGGAGATAAAAGATGACTGGGGTAGGAGCTCATATGGAGTTTAAACATAACTGGGGAAGGAGCTCACGTAGAGATTAAACATGACTGGGACAGGAGCTCCCTAAAATATTAAACATGACTGGGACAGGATCTCACATGAAGATTAAACATGACTGGGGCAGGAGCTTTCATGGAGATTAAACATGACTGAGGTAGGAATTCACATGGAGATTAAACATACCTGGGGAAGGAGCTCACATGGTGTTTAAACAAGACTGGGACAGGAGATCACATGGGGATTAAACATGACTGGGACAGGAGCACACATGGAGATCAATTATAACTGAGGTCAGAGTTCACATGGAGATTAAACATGACCGGGAAAGGAACTCACACAGAGATTAAACATGACAGTGACAGGAGCTCGCATGAAGATTAAACATGATTGGGACTGGAGCTTACATGGAGATTAAACATGACATGGACAGGAGCACACGCGGAGATTATTCATAACTGGGGAAGGAGCTAACATGGGGATTAAACATGACGGAGACAGGGGCTCACGTAGAGATTAAACATGACTGGGACAGGATCTCACATGGTGATTAAATATGACTGGGACGTGAGCTCACATGGGGATTAAACATGACTGGAGACAGAGTTCACTTGAGGAGTAAACATGACTGGGACAGGAGCTCCCTAAGATATTAAACATGACTGGGTTCAGAGCTCACATGGAGTATAAACATTACTTGGACAGTAGCTCACATGGAGATTAAACATGACATGAACAGGAGAATACATGGAGATTTAACATGACCGGGAAAGGAACTCACACGGAGATTAAACATGACAGTGACAGGAGCTCGCATGAAGATTAAACATGACTGGGACTGGAGCTTACATGGAGATTAAACATGACATGGACAGGAGCACACGCGGAGATTATTCATAACTGGGGAAGGAGCTAACATGGGGATTAAACATGACTGAGACAGAGGCTCACGTAAAGATTAAACATGACTGGGGTTGGAGCCCACATAGAGATGAAACATGACTGGGTTGGGAGCTCACATGGAGTTTAAACATAACTGGGACAGGATCTCACATGGATATTAATCACATGTGGGGTAGGAGCTGACATGGAGATTAACATCACTGGGGTCGGAGTTCACATGGAGATTAAACATGACTGGGTAGGAGATCACATGTAGATTAAACATGACATGTACAGGAGCACACATTGAGATTAAACATGACTGGGGTAGGAGCTCATATGGAGATAAAACATGACTGGGACTGGAGATCACATGGAAATTAAACATGACTGTGACAGGACCTCACATGTAGATTAAACATGACTATGACAGGACCTCACATGTAGATTAAACATGACTGTGACAGGACCTCACATGTAGATTAAACATGACTGGGGTGGGATCTCACATGGAGATTAGACATGACTTGGACAGGAGCACACATGGAGATTAGACATGACTGGGACGTGAGCTCACATGGGGATTAAACATGGCACGAGTGTATTTGTTCGAGTGAGCTGCTGTCATGTTTGTACGTCTCTGCTTCCCTATATTGATCTCAGTCCTATGCAGAAATGTTACTTTCTTTTTTGTTCCTCTCTGTCAAGTGAGTGCAAGAGAAATTGTATGCATACCTTGTAAAGATTACAAAGTATGAACTCCATAGGACATCAGTAAACACCTTGAGTCTCCTGTGGGGAAAAAGGCTAACACAGATTTTCTTTATTCAAGAAGTCTCTGTGCGAGTAAGGATGCTCATTGCTATTTCAATTTGGGTGTCCTTCTTCAAAATATTGACAACGTCTTCTCTCAGGTTGGAGTGCTGTGGTTGTGCCTTTTTGGCTAAGAACCAACGCCCCTCACTCAGCGGTGTGTGGTTGAAGAGAAAAGTGATTCTGTGCCAGCCAATGGGTCACACTGCTTTCTTTATACGTCTTCGTATGTCAGAGGTAGCTTCTTGCAGGTATATATGGTGAATGTCGCAAGGTTTTGGAAGATTGCTTGTGAGCGTTGGACATCACTTGACAAGCATTAGGTGTAGTGTCAAGGCCTTAGGTGGAGAGGAACAATAGGCAAAACAAAACACTTGATCAAAAGAAGGTGACTCACAGAATATCTGTGATGTAGATAAACAAACGCATTTGACTGGAAAAGGAGTAAATGAAACTTGACACATAAAGGCATATTGGTGGCAAATGATCAAAAACTTGGTGAATGATGGAGCTTTATGGAGCAGAATTAGACAATTCAACTCCATTAGCTTATTCCAACTTTTGATCATTGTTATAGAGTCATAGGGATGTACAGCACAAACACAGACCCTTCGGTCCAACTCCTCCATACCAACTAGATGTCCTCACCTAATCTAGTCCCATTTGTCAGCACTTGGCCCACATGTCTGTCAACCCTTCCTATTCATATACCCATTCGGATGTCTCTTTATGGTGGCATGATGGTGCATTGGTTAGCACTGCTGCCTCACAGTGGTAGGAACCTGGGTTTAATTCCAACCTTTGGTGACTGCCTGTGTGGAGTTTGCACATTGTCCCTGTGTCTGTGTGTGGGTTCCCTCCGGGTTCGCCTGTTTGTTCCCACAATCCAAAGACGTGCAGGTTAGGTGGATCAGCCATGCTAAATGGCCCATCGTTTTCAGGGATGTGTAGGTGAGGTGCATTAGTCAGGGGCAAACGCAGAGCAACAGGGTCTGTGTGGGTTACTCTTCAGAGGTTTGGTGTGAACTTGTTGGGCCAAAGGGCCTGATACTACGCTGTAAGGATTCTACATTAAATGCTGTAATTGTACCAGCCTCCACCATTTCCTCTGGCAGCTCATTCCATACACGCACCACCCTCTGTGTGAAAGTGTTGCTCCTTAGCTGTCATTTATATCTTTCCCCTCTTACCTTCGACCTCTGCCCTCGAGTTCTGGACTCACCCACCCCAGGGAAAAGACCTTTACCCTATCCATGCCCCTCATAACATGAGCCTCCAACAGGCCAGGGAGAAAAGCCCCAGCCTGTTCAGCCTCTCCCTATAGCTCAAATCCTCCAACCCTGGTAAATCTTTTCTGAACCTTTTCAAGTTTCATCACATTCTTCCAATAGGAGGGAGACCAAAATTGCACAAGATATTTCAAAAGTGAACTAAACGATGATATGTTTCTCAACCCCATTCTCCTGCTTTCTCCCTGTAACCCTCCATCTCCTTGACCATCAAGAACCCATCTGTCAAAATACACTCAGCAACTCGGCATCCAAAGCCTTCCACAGTGTCTTAACGGAAGAGAAATGGAGAGGCAGGATTAGGAGGGAATTCCAGAGAGGAGGACCTGCACTGTTGAAGGCAGTTAACATTGAGGTTGCTTGAAATTGGAGGAGCTGGGTTATAGACATTAGGAGATGGGGGTGGGTTATAGGGTTTGAGGAGGTGGGTGTGGGTTATAGGGATTGACGAGGTGGGGGTGGGTTATAGAGATTGACGAGGTGGGGTGGGTTATGGAGCTTGAGGAGGTGGGGATGGTTTATAGGAATTGAGGAGGTGACGTGGGTTATAGGGTTTGAGCAGGTGGGGGTGGGTTATAGGCATTGACGAGGTGGGGGTGGGTTATAGAGCTTGAGGAGGTGGGGGACAGATAGTATCCTTTGCAAGCCGGATCGGGAGTCTCGCATGGTGTGTTGCCTGCCCGGTGCCAGGGTGCGGGACATCTCCGACCGGCTTGAAAGGATATTGGAGCAGGAGGGGGAGGATCCAGTTGTTGTGGTTCACGTTGGTACTAACAACATAGGCAAGACTAGGACCTGTTTGGGGATTACGAAGCACTAGGCAGGAAATTGAAGTACAGGTCCTCAAGGGTCATAATCTCCGGATTACTGCCCGAGCCACGTGCCAATTGGCATAGGGACAAGAAAATTAAGAAAGTAAATACGTGGCTAAGGGATTGGTGTGGGAAAGAGGGGTTCCACTTCATGGGGCATTGGCATCAGTTTTGGAACCGGGGGGATCTGTACCGTTGGGACGGTCTCCACCTGAACCGATCAGGTACCAATGTTCTAGCGAAGAGGATAAATAGGGTGGTCAGTAGGACTTTAAATTTCTGAGTTGGGGGGAAGGGAAAGTGAAAGCGACAGGGAGTATGGAGTTAAATGGAAAGATAAGCAGCAGGATAGCATATGTGCAGGTGGATTTAAACTCGAGGCAGACTGGGAATGCAGCAAAAAGCAAGGATAACTTAGGACATCTTATGACTTCCAATATCTCTAATGATAAGAAAGTTAGCATTAAGGCACTTTACCTGAATGCTCGTAGCATTCATAACAAAGCAGATGAACTAATGGCACAGATCATAGTGAATGATTATGAGGTGGTAGGCATCACAGAGACGTGGTTACAGGGGGGTCAGGACTGGCAGTTAAACCTCCAAGGATTTTCAATTTATCGAAAAGACAGGGAGGTGGGCAGAGGGGGTGGGGTTGTCTTGTTAGTTAAGAACAAAATTAAATCTATGGCACTGAATCACATAGGGTCAGATGATGTGGAGTCTGTGTGGGTGGAATTGAGGAATCACAAGGGCAAAAAAACCATAATGGGAGTTATGTACAGACCTTCTCACAGTGGTCAGGACCAGGGACGCAACATGTACCGGGAAATAGAGAAGGCATGTCAGAAAGGCAAGGTCACGGTGATCATGGGAGACTTCAATATGCAGGTCGACTGGGTAAATAATGTTGCCAGTGGATCCAAAGAAAGGGAATTCATGGAATGCTTATAGGATGGCTTTTTGGAACAGCTTGTCATGGAGCCCACAAGGGAGTAGGCTATTCTGGACCTAGTGCTTTGCAATGAACCAGACTTTATAAAAGATTTTAAAGTAAGGGAACCCTGAGGAAGCAGCGATCATAATATGGTAGAGTTCAGTCTGGAGTTTGAAAGAGAGAAGGCAAAATCGGATGTAATGGTGTTACAGTTAAATAAAGGTAATTATGAGGGCATGAGAGAGGAACTGACAAAAGTAGACTGGAAGCAGAGCCTAGCGGGGAAGACAGTAGAGCAAAAATGGCAAGAGTCTGTGCGTATAATTGAGGACACTGTACAGAGGTTCATCCCCAAGAAAAGAAAGATTATCCGGGGAGGGATTAGACAACCATGGCTGACAAAGGAAGTCAGGAAATGTATTAAAGAAAAAGAGAGATTCTATAAAGTGGCCAAGAGCACTGCGATATCAGAAGATTGGGAAGGCCACAAAAACAAACACAGGATAATAAAGAGAGTAATAAGAAAGGAGAGGATCAAATATGAAGGTAGGCTAGCCAGTAATATTAGAAATGATAGTAAAAGTTTCTTTCAATACATAAGAAACAAACGGCAGGCAAAAGTAGACATTGGGCCACTTCAAACTGATGCAGGAAGCTTAGTGATGGGAAATAAGGAAATAGCAGGAGAACTTAACAAGTACTTTGCGTCAGTTCTCACAGTGGAAGACATGAGTAATATCCCAACAATTAAAGGGAGTCAGGGGGCTGAGTTGAGTATGGTTGCCATTACAAAAGAGATAGTGCTAGAAAAGTTAAAAAGTCTTAAAATTGATAAATCTCCTGGCCCCGATGGGATACACCCTAGAGTTCTGAGAGAGGTAAATGAGGAAATAGCGGAGGCATTGGTTGAGATCTTTCAAGAGTCACAGGAGTCAGGAAAGGTCCCGGATGATTGGAATATGGCTGTTGTAACCCCCTTGTTCAAGAAAGGATCAAGACAAAAGATGGAAAATTATAGGTCAATTAGCCTAACCTCGGTTGTTGGTAAAATTCTAGAATCCATCATTAAGGATGAGGTTTCTAAATTCTTAGAAGAGCAGAGTCTGATTAGAACAACTCAACATGGATTTAGTAAGGGGAGGTCATGCCTGACAAACCTGTTGGAATTCTTTGAAGAGGTGACAAGTAGGTTAGACCAGGGAAACCCAGTGGATGTGGTCTATCTAGACTTTCAAAAGGCCTTTGATAAGGTGCCACACAGGAGGCTGCTGAGCAAGGTGAGGGCCCATGGTGTTCGAGGTGAGCTACTGGGATGGATTGAGGATTGGCTGTCTGACAGAAGGCAGAGAGTTGGGATAAAAGGTTCTTTTTCGGAACGGCAGCCGGTGACGAGCGGTGTCCCACAGGGTTCAGTGTTGGGGCCGTAGCTGTCCGCATTATATATTAATGATCTGGATGAAGGGACTGGGGGCATTCTAGTGAAGTTTGCTGATGATACGAAGTTAGGTGGACAGGCAGGTAGTACTGAGGAAGTGGGGAGGCTGCAGAAGGATCTAGACAGTTTGGGAGAGTGGTCCAGGAAATGGCTGATGGAGTTCAACGTGAGCAAATGCGAGGTCTTGCACTTTGGCAAAAAGAATAAAAGCATAGACTACTGTCTAAACGGTGAGAAAATACATAAAGCCAAAATACAAAGGGATCTTGGAGTGCTAGTCGAGGATTCTCTAAAGGTAAACATGCAGGTTGAGTCCGTGATTAAGAAAGCAAATGCAATGTTGTCACTTATCTCAAGAGGGTTGGAATATAAAAGCAGCGATGTGCTACTGAGACTTTATAAAGCTCTGGTTAGGCCCCATTTGGAGTACTGTGTCCAGTTTTGGTCCCCACACCTTAGGAAGGACATACTGGCACTGGAACATGTCCAGCGGAGATTCACACGGATGATCCCTGGAATGGTAAGTCTAACATACGAGGAACGGCTGAGAATCCTGGGATTGTATTCATTGGAGTTTAGAAGATTAAGGGGAGACTTAATAGAAACTTACAAGATAATACATGGCTTGGAAAAGGTGGACGCTAGGAAATTGTTTCCATTAGGCGAGGAGACTAGGACCAGTGGACACAGCCTTAGAATTAGATGGGGTCAATTCAGAACAGAAATGCGGAGACATTTCTTCAGCCAGAGAGTGGTGGGCCTGTGGAATTCATTGCCACAGGGTGCAGTGGAGGCCAGGAGGCTAAATGTCTTCAAGGCAGAGATTGATAGATTCCTGTTGTCTCAAGGAATTAAGGGCTACGGGAGAACGCTGGTAAGTGGAGTTGAAATGCCCATCAGCCATGATTGAATGGCGGAGTGGACTCGATGGGCCGAATGGCCATACTTCCATTCCTATGTCTTATGGTCTTATGGAGTGGGTTATAGGGATTGAGGAGGTGGGGGTGACTTATGGAGCTTGAGGAGGTGGTGACGGGTTATGGAGTTGAGGAGGTGAGGTGGGTTATAGGGATTGAGGAGGTGGGGCTGGGTTATTAGGTTTGAGGTGGTGGGAATGGTTATAGGGCTTGAGGAGTTGGGGTGGGTCATAGAACTTGAGGAGGTGGGGGGGTTATAAGGCTTCAGGAGTTGGGGTGGGTTATAGAGATTAAGGAGGTGGGGGTGGGTTACAGGGATTGAGGAGGTGGGGTGGGTTATAGGGATTGAGGAGATGGGGGTGTGTTATAGGGTTTGTGGAGGTGGGGGTGGGTTGTAGAGGTGAGGAGTTTTGGGAGGGTTATAGGGATTTATGAGGTGGGGGTGAGTTATGGAGCTTGAGGAGGTGGGGCTGGTTTATAGGGTTTGAGGAGGTGGGGGTAGGTTATAAGGCTTCAGGAGTTGGGGTGGGTTATAGAACTTGAGGAGGTGGGGATGGGTTATAGAACTTGAGGTGGGGATGGGTTATAGGGATTGAGGAGGTGGGGATGTGTTACAGGGATTGAGGAGGTGGGGGTAGGTTATAAGGCTTCAGGAGTTGGGGTGGGTTATAGAACTTGAGGAGGTGGGGGTGGGTTATAGGGATTGAGGAAATGGGGGTGAGTTGTAGGGCTTGATGAGATTCTAGAGATTGGGAGACATATTTGAATTCATGGGTGCCAATTTTAAATGTGACATGCTGGGCTCTAATATGAGTTTGAGGAGGAAGCAAAGTTGGGTGGAGTAGTGAGCATTTGTGATGTTTTGCGGTCCTGGGACCCAATGTGGGCAGTACGGTAGCTCAGTGGTTAGCACTGCTGCCACACAGTGCCAGGGACCCAGGTTCGATTCCAGCCTTGGGTGACTGTATGGAGTTTGCGCATTCTCCTCCCACAATCACAAAGATGTGCAGGTCAGGTGAATTGGCCATGCTCAATTGCCCATAGTGTTCAGAGATGTGTAGGTTAGGTGCATTAATCGGGGTAAATGTAGAGTAAAAGGGTCTGGGTGAGATACTCTTCCGTGGGTGAGTGTGGACTTGTTGGGCTGAATGGCCTGACTCTACACTGTAGGGATTCTATTCTACGAGTGTGGATCTTGAGTGTCAGAAATCAATCTCCAGTACAAGAGAGTGACGAAACATGAACCACGATGAACTGGGCGGGTTATGAGGGGCTCACGTTCTGAGAGCACTGATTGTGGTCACATCAACGAATTGAAGACAGAGGTGAAAGGGCTGGGTGAGCAGGGGAAAGGGAGGCTAGCCGGGAGGTGAGAGAGGGTTTCTAGGACAAGTCGGGTTGAACAAATTACCAGAAACATCTTTCCAGTTTGGGAAACAGCTGCTTTACATTAGATGCTTTCTGTTAACAAGCAGTTGCATCAGAAATGCCTTATCACATCAGAGTTAACACAGTGCAGCCTGAGATATGTGCATTGTATTCACAGCTTGGGTGGCACAGTGCCAACATTTGAATTTCAGCTTCATTCTGCTATTAAGCTTCCAGCAGCTGTTGCTCACCAGCTCTGCGCTTAATTTCCAACCTGAAATGTACCAACATTTCACTCCGTAACAATTAAATACAATATTGTTGACCCTTATTTGTTAGCACCTCATGATATCTGGCAGAGATGTGTCTTCAAGCTCCTTTCCCTCCTTTTCTTCTGACAGGTTAAAATGTGTTCATCCCTTCCGACAGAATGTTCCAGAATGCTTCCTAACCAATGGTCAATGGTTTGATTTGATTTATTGCAGTCACGTGTACCTGAGTACAGTGAAAAGTTCTGTTTTGTGAGCAGTACAGGCAGATCACAGCAAACAGGGACATACAGGCCATAGGGTGCTCAGACAGGGCTCGGCACACAAGGTCACGGCTACACAGGAAGAGCACAAAGCAAGACCAATGTTATTTGAAGGTAGAAAGTCCATTCAACAGTCTACTAACAGCAGGGAGGAAGCTATTCTTGAACCTGTTGGTGCCTGTGTTCAGGCTTCTGTATCCTCAGCCTGACAGAAGAGGTTGTAGGAGATCATTACCAGGGTGGGAGGGGTCTTTGATGATGTTGGCAGCCTTCCCACGGCAACAAGAGGTGCAAATGGACTCCATGGATGGGAGGTTGGCCTCCATGATGGTCTAGGCTGTGGGAATAGGGGATACGAGATGGCTTGGCAAGTTTCGCTCAACCAAGCTGTGATCAATGAGGAAGTTGATTGGTGATATTGGCGTTGGTTAAATGTTGACCAGGAGACCCAGGCCCGTTTCCCTGCTCGTCTCAGAAACAGAGCTGTGGAAGATTTCTCATTCGCCCGAGAGAACAGGCGGGGGCACCCTTTTCATGCCTACTCTGAATGAATCCCTTCTGAAAGGCCTTCTCTGAGTGAAAGCTCGCTCTTTCAGTATCAAGTGAGCATTTAGGCAGTGCTCACGTTGACCCTTTGACCTGCATCAACTTTGATTTGAGGTGGTGGTGTAGCAAATGTTTAGTACCAGTTGGACAATACCCAGTAAATGCACCGCTCGATTTAATTCAACACTAACTGATGTCATTATAATATCAAAGACGGGTTTAACAATACAGCAGCGCACTTTCAGAAACAACTCCAGGTGTGACCAGCTTAAATCCATGCATTTTGTAATTGCAATGACAGACCGACAATAACAATTAAACTTTTATAAAGTTCTACCCTGAGCTGGCATTTGCAGACAGATAGAAAAAATTAAAAAGATCAAAGGGATGTGTATGCCAGTGAAGAGCAGCAACTTAAACAATGAGTTGAGTGTTACATTAGCCAGTCGCTGGATGAGTAAGGTCTTTTCGATTGATATTTCAGACACTGAGCTAATACCACACACATACACTTGCTCATGCACACATACACAAACACACACACACAGTAACTAAACTACAACATCACAAGGGATGGATTTACATGTGAAGGAAGCAACTTGCATTTGTTTATCACCTTTCTGACCTCAGCCTGTTTCGGAAGCATATTAGAGCCAATTAGATACTTTCTGAATTGTCGTCACTGTAGTGTTTCTCAGTGTTGGTTACAAAATGGAAACTTTTATCTCATTCCTCACCCAGGAGTAAAGCAGATAGAATGGAGAGAGAGCGCACCAATATAAATTCCACAAACTCCCTTTTTCCACAATTGCAATTGAAATCTTTTCATTTTCATCCAAGTTAACAAACAAAATTAACTAATTGCGACATCAGAAATATTCCTGAAGGAAAGCACTTACATTTATTTTGCACCTTCCACCACCTCAGCGATAATCCCCTTCAGAATCTACATTAGAGTGGTGCTGGAAAAGCACAGCAGGTCAGGCAGCACCCGAGGAGCAGGAAAGTCAACAAAAGCCCTCCATTGTCCTGCTCCTCGGATGCTGCCTGACCTGCTGTGCTTTTCCAGCACCACTCTGATCTAGACTCTGATTTCCAGCTTTGACAAGGGGTCAGTTAGACTCGAAATGTCAGCTCTTTTCTCTCCTTACAGATTCTGCCAGACCTGCTGAGATTTTCCAGCATGTTCTCTTTTGGTTTCTGATTTCCAGCATCCGCAGTCCTCACTTTTGCCGAGATAATTCCCTTCCACTCCCTCTTCATCTCAAGAATGATATTGCACCCCTTCCCATTTATTTCACCATCCCCTCGGCTCCCAGCCTCATTCCTGATGAAGGGCTTTTGCCCGAAATGTTGATCCGCCTGCTCCTTGGATGCTGTCTGACCTGCTGCGCTTTTCCAGCAACACATTTTCAGCGCTTATTTATCTTTGTAATGTACCCCTTCATGGGAGGTGTGTAAAGTAGGGCAGAGTAGCTTTTTATTTGCTCTTTCTACCATATACAACTGATACAGTAAAAATGAGACAACATTCCTAGGGACTGAAGGTGCTACACAGACAGCACAAACAATACACTCGTACGCAACATTAAGTGCATAAATGTAAAACATGCGAGTTACAGTGTAATAGAAGAATGATAAATAATAAGACATTTTTCCAGCAGCAATTCAAAGACTTGTGAAGAGTTTCAGATGGGCAAGAGTCTGATCATACAGTGTTAAGCAGCCTGATGGCTTGGGGGAAGAAACTGTTGCACAGTCCGGCCTTGAGAGACCGAATGCTCCAGCATCTCCTGCCAGATGGCAGGAAGGAGAAGAGTTTGAGGGAGGGGTGTGTGGGGTCGTCCACAACGCTCTTAGCCTTTTGGATGCAGCGTGTGGTGTAAATGTCGGTAATGGAGGGGAGAGAGACCTCCATGATCATCTCACCCGTCTGGAATATCCATTGTAGGGTCTTATGATCCGAGACGCTGCAATTCCCAAATGAACCAGGCTCAGAGTACACTCTCAATGAAGCCTCTGTAGAGGGTGGTGAGGATGGCAGGGTGGGGGGGAATGGGGTGCGGAGGTGAGGTGGGAGGTGGGTTTTCCTGTGCAGGAAGTAGAGGCACTACTGGGCTTTCCTGGCGGATGGAGCTGGCGTTGAGGGTCACGATTAGAGTGGCGCTGGAAAAGCACAGCAGGTCAGGCAGCATCTGAGGAGCAGGAAAATCGACGTTTCGGGTCAAAGCCCTTCATCAGCTGGTGTTGAGGGTCCGGGTGAGATTCTCCACCAGGTGTACTCAAAGAGAATATTGCTGGCTGAGGCAGATGTTGTTTCATGGTTGGTTTGGAGAAGGTGGTGGTAAACTGCCTTCTTAAACCACTGCAGTCCATGAGATATAGACATGTGGCATAAGGAATCCTAGCAGTACCAGAGTCAATGGGTATTGGGGGCAAACTGTCTGCTGGTTGGAGTGCCTGTGGGTCCAACTCTCTTATATAATTATTTACTCCAGGAGCTGTAACTCAGTTTATTCTGATGAATTTCATTGAATTTTCTGAGGAGGTAAAGGTGGATCAGTGACGGTGTGGAGTTTTAAACTATTCTTTCATGGGACATGGGCATCGTTGGCTGGGCCAGCATTTACTGCCTGTCCCTAGTTGCCCTTGAGAAGGTGGTGGTGAGCTGCCTACTGATGGACTGGAGTGGACTGGAGTGGACAAAGTGAAAAACCACACAATACCAGGTTATAGGAGAAAGTGAGGACTGCAGATGCTGGAGATCAGAGCTGAAAATGTGTTGCTGGAAAAGCGCAGCAGGTCAGGCAGCATCCAAGGAGCAGGAGAATCGGCGTTTCGGGCATGAGCCCTTCTTCAGGAATGGAGGAATTCCTGAAGAAGGGCTCATGCCCGAAACGCCGATTCTCCTGCTCCTTGGATGCTGCCTGACCTGCTGCGCTTTTCCAGCAACACATTTTCAACACCAGGTTATAGTCCAACCGATACAATTCCCCCGTTGTGGATTGACCCATTCGGGAGGGAATTCCAGGATTTTGACCCAACGACATCAATGCAGTCCATTGTTTTGTGTTCGCAAAGCTTTTGACAACATGACACAGATCAGATTGGCTCAATAGCGCATAGGACGCAAGTGACCAGGAAGCAATGGATAAAATTGATGGGTCAACACAGAGAATGCTGGAGGAACTCAGCAAGTCTGACAGCATTGGTGCAGAGAGAAACAGAGTTAACATTTTGAGTGTGGACTGTCAGAATGAACTTGAAGCATTATCTTTGCTTATTTCTCTACAGACATTGCTAGACATTAGATTAGATTACATACAGTGTGGAAACAGGCCCTTCGGCCCAACAAGTCCACACCGACCCGCCGAAGCGCAACCCACCCATACCCCTACATTTACCCCTTACCTAACACTACGGGCAATTTAGCATGGCCAATTCACCTGACCCGCACATCTTTGGACTGTGGGAGGAAACCGGAGCACCCGGAGGAAACCCACGCAGACACGGGGAGAATGTGCAAACTCCACACAGTCAGTCGCCTGAGTCGGGAATTGAACCCGGGTCTCAGGCGCTGTGAGGCAGCAGTGCTAACCACTGTGCCACATGTGGAGATTGTTTTTTTTTCCAGTGATTTCCAGCATCTGCAATATTTTGCCTTAATACCAGGGAGACTAGATGCTAAGGTAGAGTTTCACAGGACTCAGTTATACGTCTTTTATGGTGTATAAATATTCATGATTTTGCTTTCAAAGTAGGGGCATTGTAATGAGTTTTGCAAATGATTTGAAAATTCACCACATGTTTGAAGGTGAAAGGGTAAGCTATAGACTGCAGAGGGCATTAATAAACTGGGGGATGGGCAAAGAAACAACAAGTGGAACTCAACCCAGAGCAGTTCAGGGTGACAGGATCTGTGACCATCCCTGTTGGTCAGTGATGGGAGGGTGGGGGAGACCAGGCCTGTGTGCGGCAGAGACCAAGTGGACACAGCCGGGAATTTGGTTCCAAGTGGGAATTCAGTACAGGTCTTGGGTGGCTGGGGGAGGTTGGTGCTGGAAGAGGTGTTTTAAAGAATGTTTACTGCAAGAAGTAAAGTTTCCACAACAACAGAGAGGGTAAAATGCACAGATTGAGGGCCCCGGGTCGAGAGGATAAATAATGAGAATTGAGAGGCTTTCTGTCAGTGGCAGAGTGATATCTCACATCACAATGTGATGCTATCACACTGAAAGCCATTTGCTGAGTACGATTGGGCAGCAGCTCTAGTCTCACTGTTTAATTTTATTTTTATATTATTTGCTATTTCCTTCCTCTAGTTTTCATTTGTTATGACTCTTAACGTCCTTGGTTACCCACAGTTGGTTTAACTCTGTCAGAGAACTCTTCTTCCTCCTTTGTTGTGAGCCATGAACTATTTTCCCACAGAATCCCTACAGTATGGAAACAGGCCTTTCGGTCCAACAAGCCCACACCGACCCTCCAAAGAGTTATCCACCCAGACCCATTCCCTCTACTCTACATTTAGCCCTGACTAATCCCTGAACACTATGGGCAATTTAGCCTGAACAATCGACCCAGAGCAAACTCACACAGACATGGGGAGAATGTACAAACTCTACAATGGCAGTCGTCTGAGGCGGGAATCGAACCCAGATCCCTGGTGCTGTGAGGCAGCAGTGTGCCGCCCTCTCTAATGCTTTCTTAAAATCTTCAACAACACTCAAGAAGCTCAACACCATCCGGGACAAAGCAGCCTACATGATCAGCACTACATCCATAAGCATCCCCTCCCTCCACCACCGATGCTCATGAGCAGCAGTGTGTACTATCTACAAGATCCACTGCAGCAATTCTCCAAAAATCCTCAGACAACACCTTCCAAACTGACGACTACTTCCAACTAGAAGGACAGGTACAACAGATACATGGGAACACCACCGCACTGTTGCTGCTGAGCGTTGGTGGTGGAGGGAGTAGATGATTGTGGATATAGTGCCCATCAAGCCAGCTGCTTTGGCCTGGATGGTGTTGAGCTTCCTGAGTGTTTGTTGGGACTGCCCCCATCCAGGGAAGTGGGGAGTATCCCATCACACTCCTGACTTGTGTCTTGGAGATGGTGTACAGGCTTTAGGGAGTCAGGAGTTGAATTACTCGCTACAGAATTCCTAGCTTCTGACCTGTTCTTGTAGTCACTGTATTTATGTGGCGGGTCCAGTTGAGTTTCTGATCAATGGTGAACCCCCCCTTCCCCTGCCCAGGGTGTTGCTGGTGGGGATTCAACGATGGGAGTGCCAGTGACTATCAAGGGGTGATGATTAGATTGTCTCTTTTTGGAGCTAGTCATAGCCAGTCACCTGTGATCATCGGTACCATATCTTGCAAGTCTGTGCCAGATATTCTTGGAGCTGGCACGATGCCTGTATCCTTGTGGAATTTCATGTTCCTGCTGTATTTCAGGAGTCTCACAAGGAGTGAGCCAGAAGGGTTATTGTCTGTGACCAAGGCTCAGGGGATGCACAGATGTAACGCAACCCCCTCTTCATCCAGGGCGAGGTTAGAGCTTGCTATTGGCCTCCTGAAGACGAGATTCCATTGCCTGGTTTGGCCTGGGGACGCCTATGCAGTATCCCCCGGGCAGTGTCTAGCATAATCCCAGCATGCTGTGCTCTGGAGTAGGCAAAGGTGGGGGGAGGGGGTGGAGGCATCATAGCAGGCTGGGCATCTTCTGAGGAGGAACATCACCGTCACCATGATAGAGTTCAGCAATGTCACACTCTAATAGCTAGACAGGACGTCGATGCCACCTGGTTCCAGTAGAGGAGAGTGGGGTGCAGGCCGTTGGTGCAGGGCAGTAGCTTGTTTCTGTCATGAGAGACAAATGATTTCTGTTCACTTTCGGTGTTGGAGAATACAGGAGAGTGTTTGGAAGTGTATGAAGGGACCCCTGGAAGATGCTGGGTGACATTGAGCATTGGGGAAAGCGATTTGGACAGAGGGATAAGATGGCAGGTGGCTCGAACAGGGTAGGAACGTGCGGTGGTGTGCGCGAGGAAGCCTCAGCTGTACCAGCTGTAGGTCACGAGAGATTGGCTTTGTTTCTGCTCTATCACTACGTGGCAACTCCAGAAGGCAAACACATGCACAACCATCTTGGCGTGGGGATGGTTAGGGAGTGTATGGTGGTATCAAAGATGGCAAACTCTGACACCCTGGCCAGCGCTATCACCTATGGGCAACACAATGGCTCAGTGGTTAGCACTGCTGCCTCACAAAGTCAGGGACCCGGATTCGATTCCAGCCTTGGGTAACTGTCTGTGTGGAGTTTGCACATTCTCCCCGTGTCAACATGAGTTCCCTCAGGGTGCTCCGGTTTCTTCCCACAGTCCAAAGATGTGCAGGTTAGGTGGACTGGACATGCTAATCTGCCCCTAGTGTCCAGGGACGTGCAGGTTAGGTGGGTTAGCCATGGGAGATGCAAGGTTTTGGGACACTCTTCAGAGGGCCAGTGCAGACGTCATGGGCTGAAGGGCCTCTATCTGCACTGTAGGGATGCTGTGGTGAATGGGAGAATTTAATGTGGTGATGTTAGGATGCCGTGCAGGAACATCTGTACAGAGGACACACAAAGGGAAATTCTCCATGAAACTTTGTGGCGATTTCTGGTAAAATTCAGCCCCTGCCCTGAATTCACGGCCAGACTGTTACCCTCCTCCCTTGACTCTGGGCACCTTGCTCTTGTAATTTCCACCTTCATCCTCTTGATCTCCTTCCTTCCTTGATTTGCCTCTGACCTATCAATGTGGCCCTTCAGGATTGTTTCCAAATGTTGGTTGGTTTGGCCCCTGGATTATTGTGTCTGAAAGTCTCTGTGCCACTGGCTGACCAGCCTGTGGTTATCGAGTTTCACCTCCCCCCTATGTTTGTCCAAAAGGTGCTCCTTTGTAACTCTCCCATCACACCGGTTGGTGGAAGGAGTATGGAAACCTTCATAAACCTCCCATCCACATCAGAGAGCTCCCACACAGTGGAAGCAAGCCTTGCAGCCCATACCAACCATCTGGCCTAGCCCCTGTACCAGCCATGGCCAATCCACTCAAACCTGCACATCTTTGTGACTGTGGGAGGACACCCACGCAGACATAGGGAGAACATACAAACTCCGCACAGACACTCAGGAATCGAACCCAGGACCCTGGTGGTGAGAGGCAGCAGGGCTAATCACTGAGCCACTCCATTTGCGTGATCAGCCGGTACACCTCGTGCCTCTCCTTCTCCTGTCACATCAGCAATCACCTCCTCTGTGGCGTGGACAGAATTAGCCTTCGCAAAGTCTTCCTCCTGGATCTGGCTCAGCCGCACTCACCCTTTTCACCAGCTTTTTGTCATTGCGTTCTGAAAGGGGATTTTGTTCCCGTCTTCTTTTCTGTCAGTTTCTAATCAGACTCGCTCTCTGCACATTGTCCATCTTTGTTTGGATCACATCAGTGCTTTCAATGATACAGCCTGGGCGCACTGTGTGGACTCAAGTGGGCCAACAGCGTGGACACGAGTGGGCCCAATGGTGTGGACACGAGGGGGCCCAACAGTGCGGACTCTAGTGGGCCCAACAGTGTGGAATCGAGTGGGCCCAACAGTGTGGAATCGAGTGGGCCCAACAGTGTGGAATCGAGTGGGCCCAACAGTGTGGACTCGAGTGGGCCCAACAGTGTGGACTCGAGTGGGCCCAACAGTGTGGACTCGAGTGTGTCCAACAGTGTGGAATCGAGTGGGCCCAACAGTGTGGAATCGAGTGGGCCCAACAGTGTGGACTCGAGTGGGCCCAACAGTGTGGAATCGAGTGGGCCCAACAGTGTGGACTCGAGTGGGCCCAACAGTGTGGAATCGAGTGGGCCCAACAGTGTGGACTCGAGTGTGTCCAACAGTGTAGACTGAAGTGGGCCCAACAGTGCGGAGTCGAGTGGGCCCAACAGTGTGGACTCGAGTGGGCCCAACAGTGCAGACTCAAGTGGGCCCAACGGTGTGGACTCGAGTGGGCCCAACAGTGTGGATTAGACTGGATCCAATGGTGTGGACTCGAGTGGGCCCAACAGTGTGTGTTAGACTGGACCCAATGGTGTGGACTCGAGTGGGCCCAACGGTGTGGACTCAAGTGGGCCCAACAGTGTGAACTCGAGTGGGCCCAACAGTGTGGACTCGAGTGGGTCCAACAATGCGGGTTAGACTGGACCAAACGGTGTGGACTCGAGTGGGCCAAACAGTGTGGACTCGAGTGGGCCAAACAGTGTGGACTCAAGTGGGCCCAACAGTGTGGACTTGAGTGGGCCCAGCAGTGCGGGTTAGACTGGACCCAATGGTGTGGACTCAAGTGGGCCAATAGTGCGGGTTAGATTGGATCCAACAGTGTGGACTCGAGTGGACCCAACAGTGTGGACTCAAGGGAGCCCTACAGTGTGGACTCAAGGGAGCCCAACGGTGTGGACTCGAGTGGACCCAACAGTGCGGGTTAGACTGGACCCGATGGTGTGGACTCAGGTGGGCCAATAGTGCGGGTTAGATTGGACCCAACAGTGTGGACTCGAGTGGGCCCAACGGTGTGGACTCGAGTGGACCCAACAGTGCAGACTGGAGTGGACCCAATGGTGTGGGCTCGAGTAGGCCCAACAGTACAGACTGGAGTGGGCCCTACAGTACAGACTGGAGTTGGCCCTACAGTGCAGACTGGAGTGGGCCCAACGGTGCAGACTGGAGTGGACCCAATGGTGTGGGCTTGAGTAGGCCCAAGTGTACAGACTGGAGTGGGCCCTACAGTACAGACTGGAGTTGGCCCTACAGTGCAGACTGGAGTGGGCCCAACGGTGCAGACTGGAGTGCGACCCAACGGTGTGGGCTCGAGTAGGCCCAACAGTGCAGACTCGAGTGGGCCCAACGGTTTGGACTGGACTGGACCCAATGGTGTGGAGTCGAGTGGGTCCAACAGTGCAGACTGGAGTGGACCCAACGGTGCAGACTGGAGTGGACCCAATGGTGCAGACTGGAGTGGGCCCAATAGTGCAGACTCATGTTGGCCCAACGGTGCAGACTGGACTGGGACCAGTAGTGCAGACTGGAGTGGGCCCAACAGTGCAGACTGGAGTGGACCCAACATTGTGTAGTCGAGTGAGCCTAATAGTGCAGACTGGAGTGGGTCCAACAGCGTGGAGTGGACCCAGTGGTGCAGACTGGAGTGGGCCTAATGGTGCAGACTTGATTGGATCCAATGATGCAGACTCAAGTGGGCCGAATGGTGCTGACTGGAGTGTGCTGAACGGTGCAGACTGGTGTGGGCCCAACGGGGCAGACTGGAGTGGGCCCAACAGTGCAGACTGGAGTGGGCCCGACGGTGCAGACTGGAGTGGGCGCAATATGGCAGGCTGGAGTGGGCCCAATGGTGCACACTGGAGTGGGCCCAATGGTACAGACTGGAGTGGGCCCAATGGTGCACACTGGAGTGGACCCAGCAGTATGGACTTGAGTGGGTCCAACAGTGCACACTGGAGTGGACCCAACAGTGCAGACTGGAGTGGGCCCAAAGGTGCAGAAAGGACCGGGCCCAATCGTGCAGACTTAAGTGGACCAAACAATGCTGACTGGAGTGGGTCCAGTAGTGCCGACTGGAGTGGACCCAACGGTACAAACTGGAGTGGGCCCACCGGTGCAGACTGGAGTGTGCTGAACGGTGCAGACTGGAGTGGGCCCAACGGTACAGACGGGAGTAGGCCCAACGGTGTGGACTGGTGTGGACCAAACGGTGCAGACTGGAGTGGGCACAATGGTACAGACTTGAGTGGACCCAACGGTGTGGACTCGAGTGGGTCCAACAGTGCACACTGGAGTGGGCCCAACAATGTAGACTGGAGTGGGCCCAACGGTGCAGAAAGGACTGGGCCCAATCGTGCAGACTCAAGTGGACCGAACTATGCAGACTGGAGTGGGCTCAACAGTACAAACTGGAGTGGGCCCACCGGTGCAGACTGGAGTGGGCCGAATGGTGCTGACGGGAGTGGACCGAATGGTGCTGACTGGAGTGGTCCCAACTGTGCTGACTGGAGTGGGCCCAATCGAGCAGACTGGAGTGGGCCCAATGGAACAGACTGGGGTGGACACAACAGTGCGGGTGAGACTGGACCCAACGGTAAAGAATGGAGTGGGCCCAATGGTGCGGACTGGACAAGACCCAACAATGCAGGTTACACTGGACGCAACGGTGTGAACTCGAGTGGGTCCAACAGAAGAGATTGGAGTGTACACAACAGTACAGACTCGAGTGGGCCCAACAGTGCACACTGGGCTGGACCCAACAGAGTGGACCCGAGTGGGTCCAACAGTGCAGACTGGAGTGGGCACAATGGTGCAGACTGGAGTGGGCCCCAAGGGGCAGACTGGAGTGGACCCAATGGTGTGGGCTCGAGTAGGCACAACAGTACAGACTGGAGGGGACCCAACAGTGCAGACTGGAGTGGAACCTACAGTGCAGACTGGAGTGTGCCCAATGGTGCAGACTGCAGTGGGCCCAACGGTGCAGACTGCAGTGGGCCCAACGGTGCAGACTGGAGTGGACCCAACGGTGCAGACTGGAGTGGGCTGAACGGTGCTGACTGTAGTGGGCCCAATAGTTCAGACTCATGTTGGCCCAACGGTGCAGACTGGACTGGGACCAGTAGTGCAGACTGCAGTGGGCCCAACAGTGCAGACTGGAGTGGACCCAACGGTGCAGACTGGAGTGGGCTGAACGGTGCTGACTGTAGTGGGCCCAATAGTTCAGACTCATGTTGGCCCAACGGTGCAGACTGGACTGGGACCAGTAGTGCAGACTGGAGTGGGCCCAACAGTGCAGACTGGAGTGGGCCCAAGGTGCAGAAAGGACTGGGCCCAATCGTGCAGACTCAAGTGGACCGAACTATGCTGACTGGAGTGGGCCCAATAGTGCGGACTGGAGTGGGCCCAATAGTGCAGACTGGAGTGGGCTCAGTAGTGCCGACTGGAGTGGGCCGAATGGTACAACTGGAGTGGACCCAACGTTGTGTAGTCGAGTGAGCCCAATAGTGCAGACTGGAGTGGGTCCAACAACGTGGAGTGGACCCAATGGTGCAGACTGGAGTGGGCCTAATGGTGCAGACTTGATTGGGTCCAATGATGCAGACTCAAGTGGGCGGAATGGTGCTGACTGGAGTGTGCGGAACGGTGTAGACTGGTATTGGCCCAATGGTGCAGACTGGAGTGGGCCCAATGGTGCAGACGGGAGTAGGCCCAACAGTGCAGACTGGAGTGGGCCCAACGGTACAGACTGGAGTGGGCCCAATGGTGCAGACTGGAGTGGACCCAACGGTGTGGACTGTACTGGGTCCAACAGTGCACACTGTTGTGGATACAACAGAGCAGACTCGAGTGGGCCCAACGGTGCACACCGGACTGGAAAAAACGGTGTGGACCACAGTGGGTCCAACAGTGCAGACTGGATTGGACCCAACGGTGCAAACTGGAGTGGGCCCAACAGTGCAAACTCGTGTGGGCCCAATGGTGCACACTGGACTGGAAAAAACGGTGTGGACCACAGTGGGTCCAACAGTGCAGACTAGAGTGGGCCCAGTAGTGCCGACTGGAGTGGGACCAACCGTACAAACAGGAGTGGGCCCAACGGTGCAGACTGGAGTGGGCCTAATGGTGCAGACAGGAGTGTGCACAACGGTGTGGACTGGAGTGGGCCTAATGGTGCAGACTTGATTGGGTCCAATGGTGCAGACTCAAGTGGGCCGAACGGTGCAGACTGGAGTGGGCCCAACAGTGCAGACTGGAGTGGGCCCAATGGTGCAGACGGGGGTAGGCCCAACAGTGCAGACTGGAGAGGGCCCAACAGTGCAGACTGGAGTGGGCCCAAAGGTGCAGACTGGAGTGGGCCAAACAGTGCAGACTGGAGTGGGCCAAACAGTGCAGACTGGAGTGGGCCCAATGGTGCTGTCTGGAGTAGGCCCAGGAGTGCAGACTGGAGAGGGCCCAACGGTTTGGGCTGGACTGGACTGGATCCAATGGTGTGGAGCCGAGTGGATCCAACAGTGAAGACTGGAGTGGGCCCCAAGGTGCAGACTGGAGTGGACCCAATGGTGTGGGCTCGAGTAGGCTCAACAGTACAGACTGGAGTGGACCCAACGGTGCAGACTGGAGTGGAATCTACAGTGCAGACTGGAGTGTGCCCAACGGTGCAGACTGCAGTGGGCCCAACGGTGCAGACTGGGGTGGACCCAACGGTGCAGACGGGGGTAGGCCCAACAGTGCAGACTGGAGAGGGCCCAACAGTGCAGACTGGAGTGGGCCCAAAGGTGCAGACTGGAGTGGGCCAAACAGTGCAGACTGGAGTGGGCCAAACAGTGCAGACTGGAGTGGGCCCAATGGTGCTGTCTGGAGAAGGCCCAGGAGTGCAGACTGGAGAGGGCCCAACGGTTTGGGCTGGACTGGACTGGATCCAATGGTGTGGAGCCGAGTGGATCCAACAGTGAAGACTGGAGTGGGCCCCAAGGTGCAGACTGGAGTGGACCCAATGGTGTGGGCTCGAGTAGGCCCAACAGTGCAGACTGGAGTGGGCCGAACGGTGCTGACTGTAGTGGACCCAATAGTTCAGACTCATGTTGGCCCAACGGTGCAGACTGGACTGGGACCAGTAGTGCAGACTGGAGTGGGCCCAACAGTGCAGACTGGAGAGGGCCCAACGGTGCAGAAAGGACTGGGCCCAATCGTGCAGACTCAAGTGGACCGAACTATGCTGAATGGAGTGGGCCCAATAGTGCGGACTGGAGTGGGCTCAGTAGTGCCGAATGGAGTGGGCCGAACAGTACAAACTGGAGTGGAACCAAAGTTGTGTAGTCGAGCGAGCCCAATAGTGCAGACTGGAGTGGGTCCAACTGCGTGGAGTGGGCACAATGGTGCAGACTGGAGTGGGCCTAATGGTGCAGACTTGATTGGGTCCAATGGTGCAGACTCAAGTGGGCCGAATGGTGCTGACTGGAGTGTGCTGAACGGTGCAGACTGGTGTGGGTCCAATAGTGCAGACTGGAGTGGACCCAACGGTGTAGACTGGAGTGGGTCCAATAGTGCAGACTGGAGTGGACCCAACGGTGTGGACTCAAGTGGGTCCAACAGTGCACACTGGACTGGAAAAAACGGTGTGGACCACAGTGGGTTCAACAGTGCAGACTGGAGTGGACCCAACGGTACAGAGTGGAGTGAGCCCAATAGTGCAGACTGGAGTGGGCCAACGGTTTGGACAGGAGTGGACTCCATGGTGCAGACTGGAGTGGGCCCAACGGTGCAGACTGGAGTGGACCCAACTGTGCAGACTGGAGTGGGCCCAACGGTTTGGACTGGAGTGGACTCCATGGTGCAGACTGGAGTGGGCCCAACAGTGCAGACTGGAGTGGGCCCAATTGTGCAGACCGGAGTGGGCCCAATGGTGCAGACTGGAGTGGGCCATACAGTGCGTGTTAGACTGGACCCAACGGAATGGACTTGAGTGGGTCCAACACTGCATGCTGGCGTGGATATAACAGTGCAGACTCGAGTGGGCCCAACGGTGCAGACTGGAGTGGACCCAACGGTACAGAGTGGAGTGAGCCCAATAGTGCAGACTGGCGTGGGTCCAACGGTGTGGAGTGGACCCAATGGTACGGACTGGAGTGGGTCCAATGGTGCAGACTCAAGTGGGCCGAAGGGTGCAGACTGGAGTGCGCTGAACGGTGTGGACTGGTGTGGGCCTAACGGTACAGACTGGAGTGGGCACAATGGTGTGAACTCGAGTGGGCCCAACAATGCAGACTGGAGTGGGCCCAACAGTGCAGACTGGAGTGGGCCATACAGTGCGGTTTAGACTGGACCCAACGGTGTGGACTTGAGTGGGTCCAACAGTGCATGCTGGAGTGGATACAACAGTGCAGACTCGAGTGGGCCCAACGGTGCAGACTGGGCTGGACAAAATGGTGTGGACCACAGTAGGTCCAACAGTGCAGGCTGGAGTGGGCACAACAGTGCAGACTGCAGTGGGCCATACAGTGCGGTTTAGACTGGAACCAACGGTGTGGACTTGAGTGGGTCCAACAGTGCAGGCTGGAGTGGGCACAACAGTGCAGGCTCAAGTGGGCCCAACGCTACAGACTGGAGTGGACCCAAAGGTACAGACTGGAGTGAGTCCAACATTGTGGACTGGAGTGGGCCCAACTGTGCAGACTGGAAAGGGCCCAATGGTGCTGACTGGAGTGGGCCCAACAGTGCAGACTGGAGTGGGCCATACACCGCGGTTTAGACTGGACCCAACGGTGTGGACTTGAGTGGGTCCAACAGTGCCTGCTGGAGTGGATACAACAGTGCAGACTCGAGTGGGCCCAACAGTGCAGACTGGGCTGGACAAAATGGTGTGGACCACAGTAGGCCCAACATTGCAGACTGGAGTGCGCTGAACGGTGCTGACTGTAGTGGACCCAATAGTTCAGACTCATGTTGGCCCAAAGGCGCAGACTGGACTGGGACCAGTAGTGCAGACTGGAGTGGGCCCAATGGTGCAGAAAGGACTGGGCCCAATCGTGCAGACTCAAGTGGATGGAACTATGCTGAATGGAGTGGGCCCAATAGTGCAGACTGGAGTGGGCTCAGTAGTGCCGAATGGAGTGGGCCAAACAGTACAAACTGGAGTGGACCCAACATTGTGGAGTCGAGTGAGCCCAATAGTGCAGACTGAAGTGGGTCCAACTGCGTGAAGTGGACCCAATGGTACCGACTGGAGTGGGCGTAATGGCGCAGACTTGAGTGGGTCCAATGGTGCAGACTCAAGTGGGCCAAATGGTGCAGACTGGAGTGTGCCGAACGATGCAGACTGGAGTGGGCCCAACAGTGCAGACTGGAGTGGGCCCAAAGGTGCAGACTGGAGTGGGACCAAATGTGCAGACTGGAGTGGACGCAACGGTGCAGACTGGAGTGGGCCCAGTAGTGCAGACTGGAGAGGGCCCAACGGTTTGGACTGGACTGGATCCAATGGTTTGGAGCCGAGTTGATCCAACAGTGAAGACTGGAGTGGACCCAACGGTGCAGACTGGAGTGGACCCCACGGTGCAGACTGGAGTGGACCCAATGGTGTGGGCTCGAGTAGGCCCAACAGTGCAGACTGGAGTAGGCCCAACGGTGCAGAAAGGACTGGGCCCAATTGTGCAGACTCAAGTGGACCGAACTATGCTGAATGGAGTGGGCCCAATAGTGCAGACTGGAGTGGGCCCAATAGTGCGGACTGGAGTGGGCTCAGTAGTGCCGAATGGAGTGGGCCGAACGGTACAAACTGGAGTGGACCCAACGTTGTGGAGTCGAGTGAGCCCAATAGTGCAGACTGGCATGGGTCCAACTGCGTGGTGTGGGCACAATGGTGCAGACTGGAGTGGGCGTAATGGCGCAGACTTGAGTGGGTCCAATGGTGCAGACTCAAGTGGGCTGAATGGTGCAGACTGGAGTGTGCCGAACGATGCAGACTGGAGTGGGCCCAAAGGTGCAGACTGGAGTGTGCCGAACGATGCAGACTGGAGTGGACGCAACGGTGCAGACTGGAGTGGGCCCAATAGTGCAGACTGGAGAGGGCCCAACGGTTTGGACTGGACTGGATCCAATGGTTTGGAGCCGAGTTGATCCAACAGTGAAGACTGGAGTGGACCCAACGGTGCAGACTGGAGTGTGCCCCACGGTGCAGACTGGAGTGGACTCAATGGTGTGGGCTCGAGTAGGCCCAACAGTGCAGACTGGAGTGGGCCCAACGGTGCAGACTGGAGTGGACCCAACGGTGCAGAAAGGACTGGGCCCAATTGTGCAGACTCAAGTGGACCGAACTATGCTGAATGGAGTGGGCCCAATAGTGCGGACTGGAGTGGGCCCAATAGTGCGGACTGGAGTGGGATCAGTAGTGCCGAATGGAGTGGGCCGAACGGTACAAATTGGAGTGGACCCAACGTTGTGTAGTCGAGTGAGCCCAATAGTGCAGACTGGCGTGGGTCCAACTGCGTGGAGTGGGCACAATGGTGCAGACTGGAGTGGGCCTAATGGTGCAGACTTGATTGGGTCCAATGGTGCAGACTCAAGTGGGCCGAATGGTGCTGACTGAAGTGTGCTGAACGGTGCAGACTGGAGTGGACCCAACAGTGCGGACTCAAGTGGGCCCAACAGTGCACACTGGACTGGAAAAAACGGTGTGGACCACAGTGGGTCCAACAGTGCAGACTGGAGTGGACCCAACGGTGTGAACTCGAGTGGGCCCAACAGTGCAGACTGGAATGGAACCTACAGTGCAGACTGGAGTGTGCCCAACGGTGCAGACTGGAGTGGGCCCAACGGTGCAGACTGCAGTGGGCCCAACAGTGCAGACTGGAGTGGACCCAACGGTGCAGACTGGAGTGGGCTGAACGGTGCTGACTGTAGTGGGCCCAATAGTTCAGACTCATGTTAGCCCAACGGTGCAGACTGGACTGGGACCAGTAGTGCAGACTGGAGTGGGCCCAACAGTGCAGACTGGAGTGGGCCCAAAGGTGCAGAAAGGACTGGGTCCAATCGTGCAGACTCAAGTGGACCGCACTATGCTGAATGGAGTGGGCCCAATAGTGCAGACTGGAGTGGGCTCAGTAGTGCCGAATGGAGTGGGCCGAACAGTACAAACTGGAGTGGAACCAAAGTTGTGTAGTCGAGTGAGCCCAATAGTGCAGACTGGAGTGGGTCCAACTGCGTGGAGTGGGCACAATGGTGCAGACTGGAGTGGGCCTAATGGTGCAGACTTGATTGGGTCCAATGATGCAGACTCAAGTGGGCGGAATGGTGCTGACTGGAGTGTGCGGAACGGTGTAGACTGGTATTGGCCCAATGGTGCAGACTGGAGTGGGCCCAATGGTGCAGACGGGAGTAGGCCCAACAGTGCAGACTGGAGTGGGCCCAATGGTACAGACTGGAGTGGGCCCAATGGTGCACACTGGAGTGGACCCAACGGTGTGGACTGTACTGGGTCCAACAGTGCACACTGTTGTGGATACAACAGAGCAGACTCGAGTGGGCCCAACGGTGCACACCGGACTGGAAAAAAACGGTGTGGACCACAGTGGGTCCAACAGTGCAGACTGGATTGGACCCAACGGTGCAAACTGGAGTAGGCCAAACAGTGCAAACTCGTGTGGGCCCAATGGTGCACACTGGACTGGAAAAAAACGGTGTGGACCACAGTGGGTCCAACAGTGCAGACTAGAGTGGGCCCAGTAGTGCCGACTGGAGTGGGACCAACCGTACAAACAGGAGTGGGCCCAACGGTGCAGACGGGAGTGGGCCTAATGGTGCAGACAGGAGTGTGCACAACGGTGTGGACTGGAGTGGGCCTAATGGTGCAGACTTGATTGGGTCCAATGGTGCAGACTCAAGTGGGCCGAACGGTGCAGACTGGAGTGGGCCCAATGGTGCAGACGGGGGTAGGCCCAACAGTGCAGACTGGAGAGGGCCCAACGGTGCAGACTGCAGTGGGCCCAACGGAGCAGACTGGAGTGGACCCAACGGTGCAGACGAGGGTAGGCCCAACAGTGCAGACTGGAGAGGGCCAACAGTGCAGACTGGAGTGGGCCCAAAGGTGCAGACTGGAGTGGGCCAAACAGTGCAGACTGGAGTGGGCCAAACAGTGCAGACTGGAGTGGGCCCAATGGTGCTGTCTGGAGTAGGCCCAGGAGTGCAGACTGGAGAGGGCCCAACGGTTTGGGCTGAACTGGACTGGATCCAATGGTGTGGAGCCAAGTGGATCCCACAGTGAAGACTGGAGTGGGCCCCAAGGTGCAGACTGGAGTGGACCCAATGGTGTGGGCTCGAGTAGGCCCAACAGTGCAGACGGGAGTGGGCCTAATGGTGCAGACAGGAGTGTGCACAACGGTGTGGACTGGAGTGGGCCTAATGGTGCAGACTTGATTGGGTCCAATGGTGCAGACTCAAGTGGGCCGAACGGTGCAGACTGGAGTGGGCCCAACAGTGCAGACTGGAGTGGGCCCAATGGTGCAGACGGGGGTAGGCCCAACAGTGCAGACTGGAGAGGGCCCAACGGTGCAGACTGCAGTGGGCCCAACGGTGCAGACTGGAGTGGACCCAACGGTGCAGACGAGGGTAGGCCCAACAGTGCAGACTGGAGAGGGCCAACAGTGCAGACTGGAGTGGGCCCAAAGGTGCAGACTGGAGTGGGCCAAACAGTGCAGACTGGAGTGGGCCAAACAGTGCAGACTGGAGTGGGCCCAATGGTGCTGTCTGGAGTAGGCCCAGGAGTGCAGACTGGAGAGGGCCCAACGGTTTGGGCTGGACTGGACTGGATCCAATGGTGTGGAGCCAAGTGGATCCCACAGTGAAGACTGGAGTGGGCCCCAAGGTGCAGACTGGAGTGGACCCAATGGTGTGGGCTCGAGTAGGCCCAACAGTGCAGACTGGAGTGGGCCGAACGGTGCTGACTGTAGTGGACCCAATAGTTCAGACTCATGTTGGCCCAACGGTGCAGACTGGACTGGGACCAGTAGTGCAGACTGGAGTGGGCCCAACAGTGCAGACTGGAGAGGGCCCAACGGTGCAGAAAGGACTGGGTCCAATCGTGCAGACTCAAGTGGACCGAACTATGCTGAATGGAGTGGGCCCAATAGTGCAGACTGGAGTGGGCTCAGTAGTGCCGAATGGAGTGGGCCGAACAGTACAAACTGGAGTGGAACCAAAGTTGTGTAGTCGAGTGAGCCCAATAGTGCAGACTGGAGTGGGTCCAACTGCGTGGAGTGGGCACAATGGTGCAGACTGGAGTGGGCCTAATGGTGCAGACTTGATTGGGTCCAATGATGCAGACTCAAGTGGGCGGAATGGTGCTGACTGGAGTGTGCGAAACGGTGTAGACTGGTATTGGCCCAATGGTGCAGACTGGAGTGGGCCCAATGGTGCAGACGGGAGTAGGCCCAACAGTGCAGACTGGAGTGGACCCAACGGTGTGGACTGTACTGGGTCCAACAGTGCACACTGTTGTGGATACAACAGAGCAGACTCGAGTGGGCCCAACGGTGCACACCGGACTGGAAAAAACGGTGTGGACCACAGTGGGTCCAACAGTGCAGACTGGATTGGACCCAACGGTGCAAACTGGAGTGGGCCCAACAGTGCAAACTCGTGTGGGCCCAATGGTGCACACTGGACTGGAAAAAACGGTGTGGACCACAGTGGGTCCAACAGTGCAGACTAGAGTGGGCCCAGTAGTGCCGACTGGAGTGGGACCAACCGTACAAACAGGAGTGGGCCCAACGGTGCAGACTGGAGTGGGCCTGATGGTGCAGACAGGAGTGTGCACAACGGTGTGGACTGGAGTGGGCCTAATGGTGCAGACTTGATTGGGTCCAATGGTGCAGACTCAAGTGGGCCGAACGGTGCAGACTGGAGTGGGCCCAACAGTGCAGACTGGAGTGGGCCCAAAGGTGCAGACTGGAGTGGGCCAAACAGTGCAGACTGGAGTGGGCCAAACAGTGCAGACTGGAGTGGGCCCAATGGTGCTGTCTGGAGTAGGCCCAGGAGTGCAGACTGGAGAGGGCCCAACGGTTTGGGCTGGACTGGACTGGATCCAATGGTGTGGAGCCGAGTGGATCCAACAGTGAAGACTGGAGTGGGCCCCAAGGTGCAGACTGGAGTGGACCCAATGGTGTGGGCTCGAGTAGGCTCAACAGTACAGACTGGAGTGGACCCAACGGTGCAGACTGGAGTGGAACCTACAGTGCAGACTGGAGTGTGCCCAACGGTGCAGACTGCAGTGGGCCCAACGGTGCAGACTGGAGTGGACCCAACGGTGCAGACGAGGGTAGATCCAACAGTGCAGACTGGAGAGGGCCCAACAGTGCAGACTGGAGTGGGCCCAAAGGTGCAGACTGGAGTGGGCCAAACAGTGCAGACTGGAGTGGGCCAAACAGTGCAGACTGGAGTGGGCCCAATGGTGCTGTCTGGAGTAGGCCCAGGAGTGCAGACTGGAGAGGGCCCAACGGTTTGGGCTGGACTGGACTGGATCCAATGGTGTGGAGCCGAGTGGATCCAACAGTGAAGACTGGAGTGGGCCCCAAGGTGCAGACTGGAGTGGACCCAATTGTGTGGGCTCGAGTAGGCCCAACAGTGCAGACTGGAGTGGGCCGAACGGTGCTGACTGTAGTGGACCCAATAGTTCAGACTCATGTTGGCCCAACGGTGCAGACTGGACTGGGACCAGTAGTGCAGACTGGAGTGGGCCCAACAGTGCAGACTGGAGAGGGCCCAACGGTGCAGAAAGGACTGGGCCCAATCGTGCAGACTCAAGTGGACCGAACTATGCTGAATGGAGTGGGCCCAATAGTGCAGACTGGAGTGGGCTCAGTAGTGCCGAATGGAGTGGGCCGAAGAGTACAAACTGGAGTGGAACCAAAGTTGTGTAGTCGAGTGAGCCCAATAGTGCAGACTGGAGTGGGTCCAACTGCATGGAGTGGGCACAATGGTGCAGACTGGAGTGGGCCTAATGGTGCAGACTTGATTGGGTCCAATGGTGCAGACTCAAGTGGGCCGAATGGTGCTGACTGGAGTGTGCTGAACGGTGCAGACTGGTGTGGGTCCAATAGTGCAGACTGGAGTGGACCCAACGGTGTAGACTGGAGTGGGTCCAATAGTGCAGACTGGAGTGGACCCAACGGTGTGGACTCAAGTGGGTCCAACAGTGCACACTGGACTGGAAAAAACGGTGTGGACCACAGTGGGTTCAACAGTGCAGACTGGAGTGGACCCAACGGTGTGGAGTGGAACCAATGGTACGGACTGGAGTGGGTCCAATGGTGCAGACTCAAGTGGGCCGAAGGGTGCAGACTAGAGTGTGCTGAATGGTGCAGACTGGAGTGGGCCCAACGGTACAGACTGGTGTGGACCAAACGGTACAAACTGGAGTGGGCACAATGGTGTGAACTCGAGTGGGCCCAACAATGCAGAATGGAGTGGGCCCAACAGTGCAGACTGGAGTGGGCTCAACAGTGCAGACTGGAGTGGGCTATACAGTGCGGTTTAGACTGGACCCAATGGTGTGGACTTGAGTGGGTCCAACAGTGCAGACTGGAGTGGACCCAACAGTGCAGACTGCAGTGGGCCCAATGGTGCAGACTGGACTGGGCCCAATCGTGCAGACTCAAGTGGGCCGAACGGTGCAGACTGGAGTGGGCCCAATGGTGCTGTCTGGAGTAGGCCCAGGAGTGCAGACTGGAGAGGGCCCAACGGTTTGGGCTGGACTGGACTGGATCCAATGGTGTGGAGCCAAGTGGATCCAACAGTGAAGACTGGAGTGGGCCCCAAGGTGCAGACTGGAGTGGACCCAATGGTGTGGGCTCGAGTAGGCCCAACAGTGCAGACTGGAGTGGGCCGAACGGTGCTGACTGTAGTGGACCCAATAGTTCAGACTCATGTTGGCCCAACGGTGCAGACTGGACTGGGACCAGTAGTGCAGACTGGAGTGGGCCCAACAGTGCAGACTGGAGAGGGCCCAACGGTGCAGAAAGGACTGGGCCCAATCGTGCAGACTCAAGTGGACCGAACTATGCTGAATGGAGTGGGCCCAATAGTGCAGACTGGAGTGGGCTCAGTAGTGCCGAATGGAGTGGGCCGAACAGTACAAACTGGAGTGGAACCAAAGTTGTGTAGTCGAGTGAGCCCAATAGTGCAGACTGGAGTGGGTCCAACTGCGTGGAGTGGGCACAATGGTGCAGACTGGAGTGGGCCTAATGGTGCAGACTTGATTGGGTCTAATGATGCAGACTCAAGTGGGCGGAATGGTGCTGACTGGAGTGTGCGGAACGGTGTAGACTGGTATTGGCCCAATGGTGCAGACTGGAGTGGGCCCAATGGTGCAGACGGGAGTAGGCCCAACAGTGCAGACTGGAGTGGGCCCAACGGTACAGACTGGAGTGGGCCCAATGGTGCAGACTGGAGTGGACCCAACGGTGTGGACTGTACTGGGTCCAACAGTGCACACTGTTGTGGATACAACAGAGCAGACTCGAGTGGGCCCAACGGTGCACACCGGACTGGAAAAAACGGTGTGGACCACAGTGGGTCCAACAGTGCAGACTGGATTGGACCCAACGGTGCAAACTGGAGTGGGCCCAACAGTGCAAACTCGTGTGGGCCCAATGGTGCACACTGGACTGGAAAAAACGGTGTGGACCACAGTGGGTCCAACAGTGCAGACTAGAGTGGGCCCAGTAGTGCCGACTGGAGTGGGACCAACCGTACAAACAGGAGTGGGCCCAACGGTGCAGACTGGAGTGGGCCTAACGGTGCAGACAGGAGTGTGCACAACGGTGTGGACTGGAGTGGGCCTAATGGTGCAGACTTGATTGGGTCCAATGGTGCAGACTCAAGTGGGCCGAATGGTGCTGACTGGAGTGTGCTGAACGGTGTAGACTGGAGTGGGTCCAATAGTGCAGACTGGGTGTGGACTCAAGTGGGTCCAACAGTGCACACTGGACTGGAAAAAACGGTGTGGACCACAGTGGGTTCAACAGTGCAGACTGGAGTGGACCCAACGGTACAGAGTGGAGTGAGCCCAATAGTGCAGACTGGCGTGGGTCCAACGGTGTGGAGTGGAACCAATGGTACGGACTGGAGTGGGTCCAATGGTGCAGACTCAAGTGGGCCGAAGGGTGCAGACTAGAGTGTGCTGAACGGTGCAGACTGGAGTGGGCCCAACGGTACAGACTGGTGTGGACCAAACGGTACAAACTGGAGTGGGCACAATGGTGTGAACTGGAGTGGGCCCAACAATGCAGAATGGAGTGGGCCCAACAGTGCAGACTGGAGTGGGCCCAACAGTGCAGACTGGAGTGGGCTATACAGTGCGGTTTAGACTGGACCCAATGGTGTGGACTTGAGTGGGTCCAACAGTGCCTGCTGGAGTGGATACAACAGTGCAGACTCGAGTGGGACCAACGGTGCACGCTGGGCTGGACAAAACGGTGTGGACCACAGTGGGTCCAACAGTGCAGACTGGAGTGGACCCAACAGTGCAGACTGCAGTGGGCCCAACGGTGCAGACTGGAGTGGACCTAACTGTGCAGACTGGAGTGGGCCCAACGGTTTGAACTGGAGTGGACTCCATGGTGCAGACTGGAGTGGGCCCAACAGTGCAGACTGGAGTGGGCCCAATTGTGCAGACCGGAGTGGACCCAATGGTGCAGACTGGAGTGGGCCATACAGTGCGTGTTAGACTGGACCCAACGGAATGGACTTGAGTGGGTCCAACACTGCATGCTGGCGTGGATATAACAGTGCAGACTCGAGTGGGCCCAACGGTGCAGACTGGAGTGGACCCAACGGTACAGAGTGGAGTGAGCCCAATAGTGCAGACTGGCGTGGGTCCAACGGTGTGGAGTGGACCCAATGGTACGGACTGGAGTGGGTCCAAAGGTGCAGACTCAAGTGGGCCGAAGGGTGCAGACTGGAGTGCGCTGAACGGTGTGGACTGGTGTGGGCCTAACGGTACAGACTGGAGTGGGCACAATGGTGTGAACTCGAGTGGGCCCAACAATGCAGACTGGAGTGGGCCCAACAGTGCAGACTGGAGTGGGCCATACAGTGCGGTTTAGACTGGACCCAACAGTGTGGACTTGAGTGGGTCCAACAGTGCATGCTGGAGTGGATACAACAGTGCAGACTCGAGTGGGCCCAACGGTGCAGACTGGGCTGGACAAAATGGTGTGGACCACAGTAGGTCCAACAGTGCAGGCTGCAGTGGGCACAACAGTGCAGGCTGCAGTGGGCACAACAGTGCAGGCTCAAGTGGGCCCAACGCTACAGACTGGAGTGGACCCAAAGGTACAGACTGGAGTGAGTCCAACATTGTGGACTGGAGTGGGCCCAACTGTGCAGACTGGAAAGGGCCCAATGGTGCTGACTGGAGTGGGCCCAACAGTGCAGACTGGAGTGGGCCATACACCGCGGTTTAGACTGGACCCAACGGTGTGGACTTGAGTGGGTCCAACAGTGCCTGCTGGAGTGGATACAACAGTGCAGACTCGAGTGGGCCCAACAGTGCAGACTGGGCTGGACAAAATGGTGTGGACCACAGTAGGCCCAACATTGCAGACTGGAGTGCGCTGAACGGTGCTGACTGTAGTGGGCCCAATAGTTCAGACTCATGTTGGCCCAAAGGCGCAGACTGGACTGGGACCAGTAGTGCAGACTGGAGTGGGCCCAACGGTGCAGAAAGGACTGGGCCCAATCGTGCAGACTCAAGTGGACCAAACTATGCTGAATGGAGTGGGCCCAATAGTGCAGACTGGAGTGGGCCCAATAGTGCGGACTGGAGTGGGCTCAGTAGTGCCGAATGGAGTGGGCCGAACAGTACAAACTGGAGTGGACCCAACGTTGTGGAGTCGAGTGAGCCCAATAGTGCAGACTGGCGTGGGTCCAACTGCGTGGAGTGGGCACAATGGTGCAGACTGGAGTGGGCGTAATGGCGCAGACTTGAGTGGGTCCAATGGTGCAGACTCAAGTGGGCTGAATGGTGCAGACTGGAGTGTGCCGAACGATGCAGACTGGAGTGGGCCCAACAGTGCAGACTGGAGTGGGCCCAAAGGTGCAGACTGGAGTGGGACCAAATGTGCAGACTGGAGTGGACGCAACGGTGCAGACTGGAGTGGGCCCAGTATTGCAGACTGGAGAGGGCCCAACGGTTTGGACTGGACTGGATCCAATGGTTTGGAGCCGAGTTGATCCAACAGTGAAGACTGGAGTGGACCCAACGGTGCAGACTGGAGTGGACCCCACGGTGCAGACTGGAGTGGGCCCCACGGTGCAGACTGGAGTGGACCCAACGGTGCAGACTGGAGTGGGCCCCACGGTGCAGACTGGAGTGGACCCAATGGTGTGGGCTCGAGTAGGCCCAACAGTGCAGACTGGAGTGGGCCCAACGGTGCAGACTGGAGTGGACCCAACGGTGCAGAAAGGACTGGGCCCAATTGTGCAGACTCAAGTGGACCGAACTATGCTGAATGGAGTGGGCCCAATAGTGCGGACTGGAGTGGGCCCAATAGTGCGGACTGGAGTGGGATCAGTAGTGCCGAATGGAGTGGGCCGAACGGTACAAACTGGAGTGGACCAAACGTTGTGTAGTCGAGTGAGCCCAATAGTGCAGACAGGCGTGGGTCCAACTGCGTGGAGTGGGCACAATGGTGCAGACTTGATTGGGTCCAATGGTGCAGACTCAAGTGGGCCGAATGGTGCTGACTGAAGTGTGCTGAACGGTGCAGACTGGAGTGGACCCAACAGTGCGGACTCAAGTGGGCCCAACAGTGCACACTGGACTGGAAAAAACGGTGTGGACCACAGTGGGTCCAACGGTGCAGACTGGAGTGGACCCAACGGTGTGAACTCGAGTGGGCCCAACAGTGCAGACTGGAGTCGGCCCAATGGTGCAGACTGGAGTGAGCCCAATGGTGCAGAGTGGAGTGGGCCCAATGGTGCAGACTGGGGAGGGCTCAACGGTACAGACTGGAGTGGGCCCAACGGTTTGGACTGGAGTGGACTCCATGGTGCAGACTGGAGTAGGCCCAACAGTGCAGACCGGAGTGGGCCCAATGGTGCAGACTGGAATGGGCCATACAGTGCGTGTTAGACTGGACCCAACGGAATGGACTTGAGTGGGTCCAACACTGCATGCTGGCGTGGATATAACAGTGCAGACTTGAGTGGGCTCAACGGTACAGAGTGGAGTGAGCCCAATAGTGCAGACTGGCGTGGGTCCAACGGTGTGGAGTGGACCCAATGGTACGGACTGGAGTGGGTCCAATGGTGCGGACTGGAGTGGGTCCAATGGTGCAGACTCAAGTGTGCTGAACGGTGCAGACTGGAGTGGGCCCAACGGTACAGACTGGAGTGGGCCCAACAGTGTGGACTGGTGTGGACCTAACGGTACAGACTGGAGTGGGCACAATGGTGTGAACACGAGTGGGCCCAACAGTGCAGACTGGAGTGGGCCATACAGTGCAGTTTAGACAGGACCCAACGGTGTGGACTTGAGTGGATCCAACAGTGCATGCTGGAGTGGATACAACAGTGCAGACTGGAGTGGGCCGAACGGTGCTGACTGGAGTGGGGCCAATAGTTCAGATTCATGTTGGCCCAACGGTGCAGACTGGAGTGGGCCCAACAGTGCAGAAAGGACTGGGCCCAATCGTGCAGACTCAAGTGGATCGAACTATGTTGAATGGAGTGGGCCGAACAGTACAAACTGGAGTGGACCCAACGTTGTGTAGTCGAGTGAGCCCAATAGTGCAGACTGGAGTGGGTCCAACTGCGTGAAGTGGACCCAATGGTACCGACTGGAGTGGGCCTAATGGTGCAGACTCAAGTGGGCCGAACGGTGCTGACTGGAGTGGGCCCAATATTGCAGACTCAAGTGGGCCGAATGGTGCTGACTGGAGTGTGTCGAACGGTGCAGACTGGAGTGGGCCCAACAGTGCAGACTGGAGTGGGCCTAAAGTTGCAGACTGGAGTGGGCTCAAAGGTGCAGACTGGAGTGGGCCAAACAGTGCAGACTGGAGTGGACGCAACGGTGCAGACTGGAGTGGGCCCAACGGTGCTGACTGGAGTGGGCCCAACGGTGCTGACTGGAGTGGGCCCAGTAGTGCAGACTGGAGAGGGCCCAACGGTTTGGACTGGACCGGATCCAATGGTATGGAGCCGAGTGGATCCAACAGTGAAGACTGGAGTGGACCCAATGGTGCAGACTGGAGTGGGCCCCACAGTGCAGACTGGAGTGGACCCAATGGTGTGGGCTCGAGTAGGCCCAACAGTGCAGACTGGAGTGGGCCGAACGGTGCTGACTGTAGTGGACCCAATAGTTCAGACTCATGTTGGCCCAATGGTGCTGACTGGAGTGGGCCTAAAGGTGCAGACTGGAGTGGGCTCAAAGGTGCAGACTGGAGTGGGCCAAACAGTGCAGACTGGAGTGGACGCAACGGTGCAGACTGGAGTGGGCCCAATAGTGCGGACTGGAGTGGGCCCAATAGTGCGGACTGGAGTGGGCTCAGTAGTGCCGAATGGAGTGGGCCGAACGGTACAAACTGGAGTGGACCCAACGTTGTGGAGTCGAGTGAGCCCAATAGTGCAGACTGGAGTGGATCCAACTGCTTGAAGTGGACCCAATGGTACCGACTGGAGTGGGCCTAATGGTGTAGACTTGAGTGGGTCCAATGGTGCAGACTCAAGTGGGCCGAATGGTGCTGACTGGAGTGTGCCGAACGGTGCAGACTGGTGTGGACCCAACAGTGCAGACTGGAGTGAGCCCAACGGTGTAGACTGGAGTGGACACAACAGTGCAGACTGGAGTGGACCCAACGGTGTGGACTCAAGTGGGTCCAACAGTGCACACTGTAGTGGATATAACAGTGCGGACTTGAGTGTGCTCAACAGTGCACACCGGACTGGAAAAAACGGTGTGGACCACAGTGGGTTCAACAGTGCAAACTGGAGTGGGCCCAATAGTGTAGACTAGAGTGGGCCCAGTAGTGCCGACTGAAGTGGGCCCAACGGTACAAACTGGAGTGGGCCTAATGGTGCAGACAGGAGTGTGCACAACGGTGTGGACTGGAGTGGGCCTAATGGTGCAGACTTGATTGGTTCCAATGGTGCAGACTCAAGTGGGCCGAACGGTGCAGACTGGAGTGGGCCCAACGGTACAGACTGGAGTGTTCCCAACGGTACAGACTGGAGTGGGCCATACAGTGCGGTTTAGACTGGACCCAACGGTGTGGACTTGAGTGGGTCCAACAGCGCATGCTGGAGTGGGTCCAACAGTGCAGACTGGAGTGGGCCCACCGTGCAGACTGGAGTGGGCACAATGGTGCAGACTGGACTGGGACCAGTAGTGCAGACTGGAGTGGGCCCAATGGTGCACACTGGAGTGGGCCCAACGGTGCAGAAAGGACTGGGCCCAATCGTGCAGACTCAAGTGGACCGAACTATGCTGAATGAAGTAGGCCCAATAGTGCGGACTGGAGTGGGCTCAGTAGTGCCGAATGGAGTGGGCCGAACAGTACAAACTGGAGTGGACCCAATGTTGTGTAGTCGAGTGAGCCCAATAGTGCAGACTGGAGTGGGTCCAACTGCGTGAAGTGGACCCAACAGTACCGACTGGAGTGGGCCTAATGGCGCAGACTGGAGTGGGCCCAAAGGTACAGACTGGAGTGGGCCCAAAGGTACAGACTGGAGTGGGCCCAACGGTTTGGACAGGAGTGGACTCCATGTTGCAGACTGGAGTGGGCCCAACAGTGCAGACTGGAGTGGGCCCAACGGTGTGGACTGTTGTGGACCCAATGGTGTGAACTCGAGTGGGCCCAACAGTGCAGACCGGAGTGGGCCCAATGGTGCAGACTGGAGTGGGCCATACAGTGCGTGTTAGACTGGACCCAACGGATGGACTTGAGTGGGTCCAACACTGCATGCTGGCGTGGATATAACAGTGCAGACTTGAGTGGGCTCAACGGTACAGAGTGGAGTGAGCCCAATAGTGCAGACTGGCGTGGGTCCAACGGTGTGGAGTGGACCCAATGGTACGAACTGGAGTGGGTCCAATGGTGCAGACTCAAGTGGGCCGATGGGTGCAGACTGGAGTGCGCTGAACGGTGCAGACTGGAGTGGGCCCAACGGTACAGACTGGAGTGGGCCCAACGGTACAGACTGGAGTGGGCCCAACGGTGTGGACTGGTGTGGACCAAATGGTACAGACTGGAGTGGGCACAATGGTGTGAACTCGAGTGGGCCCAACAGTGCAGACTGGAGTGGGCCATACAGTGCGGTTTAGACAGGACCCAACGGTGTGGACTTGAGTGGATCCAACAGTGCATGCTGGAGTGGATACAACAGTGCAGACTGGAGTGGGCCGAACGGTGCTGACTGGAGTGCGCCCAAAAGTGCAGAACGGACTGGGCCCAATCGTGCAGACTCAAGTGGATGGAACTATGCTGAATGGAGTGGGCCCAATAGTGCAGACTGGAGTGGGCTCAGTAGTGCCGAATGGAGTGGGCCGAACAGTACAAACTGGAGTGGACCCAACGTTGTGGAGTCGAGTGAGCCCAATAGTGCAGACTGGAGTGGGTCCAACTGCGTGAAGTGGACCCAATGGTACCGACTGGAGTGGGCGTAATGGCGCAGACTTGAGTGGGTCCAATGGTGCAGACTCAAGTGGGCCGAACGGTGCAGACTGGAGTGGGCCCAATATTGCAGATTCAAGTGGGCCGAATGGTGCTGACTGGAGTGTGTCGAACGGTGCAGACTGGAGTGGGCCCAACAGTGCAGACTGGAGTGGGCCCAATCGTGCAGACTGGAGTGGGCCCAAAGGTGCAGACTGAAGTGGGCCAAACAGTGCAGACTGGAGTGGACGCAACAGTGCAGACTGGAGTGGGCCCAACGGTGCTGACTGGAGTGGGCCCAGTAGTGCAGACTGGAATGGGCCCAACAGTGCAGACTGGAGTGGGCCATACAGCGCGGTTTAGACTGGACCCAACAGTGTGGACTTGAGTGGGTCCAACAGTGCATGCTGGAGTGGATACAACAGTGCAGACTCGAGTGGGCCCAACGGTGCAGACTGGGCTGGACAAAACGGTGTGGACCACAGTGGGTCCAACAGTGCAGACTGCAGTGGGCCTAATGGTGCAGACTGGACTGGGCCCAATCGTGCAGACTCAAGTGGGCTGAACGGTGCTGACTGGAGTGGGCCCAGTAGTGCAGACTCAAGTGGGCTGAGCGGTGCAGACTGGAGTGGTGCCAACAGTGCAGACTGGAGTGGGCCTAATATTGGCAGACTTGAGTGGGCCCACTGGTACAGACTGGAGTAGGCCCAACGGTACAGACTGGAGTGGGCCAAATGGTGCAGATTGGCATGGGCCCAACGGTACAGACTGGAGTGGGCCCAATGGTGCAGATTGGCATGGGCCCAACGGTGTGGACTGGAGTGGGCCCAACAGTGCAGACTGGAGTGGGGCTAATATGGCAGACGGGAGTAGGCCCAAAGGTACAGACTGGAATGTGCCCAACGGTGTGGACTGGAGTGGACTCAATGGTGTGGACTTGAGTAGGTCCAACAGTGCCTGCTGGAGTGGGGCTAATATGGCAGACGGGAGTAGGCCCAAAGGTACAGACTGGAATGTGCCCAACGGTGTGGACTGGAGTGGACTCAATGGTGTGGACTTGAGTAGGTCCAACAGTGCCTGCTGGAGTGGATACAACAGTGCAGACTCGAGTGGGCCCAACGGTGCACGCTGGTCTGGACAAAACGGTGTGGACCACAATGGGTCCAACAATGCAGACTGGAGTGGACCCAACAGTGCAGACTGGTGTAGGCCGAACGGTGCTGACTGGAGTGGACCCAACAGTGCAGACTGGAGTGGGCCCAACGGTGCAAACCCGTGTGGGCCCAATGGTACAGACTGGAGTGGGCCCAACGGTTTGGACTGGAGTGGACTCAATGGTGCTGACTGGAGTGGGCCCAATAGTGCAGACTCAAGTGGGCCGAACTATGCTTACTGGAGTGGGCCCAATAATGCAGACTGGACTGGGCCCAGTTGTGCAGACTGGAGTGGGCCCAATATGGCAGGCTGGAGTGGGCCCAATGGGGTAAACTGGAGTGGTACCCACGGTACAGACTGGAGTGGTCCCAACGGTGCAGACTGGACTGGGCCCAATGGTGTACACTGGAGTGGGCACAGCAGAGCGGGTTAGACTGGACCCAACGGTACAGACTGGACTGGGCCCAACTGTTTGGACTGGAGTGGACTCAATGGTGCAGACTGGAGTGGGCCCAACGGTGCAGACTGGAGTGGGACTAATATGGCAGACTTGAGTGGGCCCAACGGTACAGACTGGAGTAGGTCCAACGGTACACACTGGATTGGGCACAACAGTGCAGACTGGAGAGTGCCCAATGGTGCAGACTGGAGTGGGCTAAAAGTTGCAGACTGGATTGGGCCCAACGGTGCAGACTGGAGTGGGCAAAACGGTACAGACTGGTTTGGGCCCAAAAGTGCAAACTGGAGAGGGCTTAATATGGCAGACTTGAGTAGGCCCAACTGTACAGACTGGAGTGGGCCCAACGGTGCAGACTGGAATGGACCCAACAGTGCAGACTGGAAGTGTCCCACTGGTGCCTGCTGGAGTGGGCCCAACGGTGCAGAGTCAAGTGGGCTCAACGGTGCTGACTGGAGTGGGCCCAGTAGTGCAGACTGGAGTGGGCCCAACAGTGCAGACTGGAGTGGGCCCAACGGTACAGACTGGAGTAGGCCCAACGATGTGGACTGGAGTGGACTCAATGGTGTGGACTGGAGTGGGCCCAACAGTGCAGACTGGAGTGGGTCATACAGCGCGGGTTAGACTGGACCCAATGGTGTGGACTTGAGTGGGTCCAACAGTGCCTGCTGGAGTGGATACAACAGTGCAGACTTGAGTGGGCCGAACGGTACACACTGGGCTGGACAAAACGGTGTGGACCACAGTGGGTCCAACATTGCAGACTGGAGTGGACCCAATGGTGCAGACTCAAGTGGGCCGATCTATGCTGACTGGAGTGGGCCCAACGGTGCAGTTTGGAGTGGGCCCAATGGTGCAGATTGGACTGGGCCCAATAGTGCAGACTCAAGTGGGCCGAACTATGCTGACTGGAGTGGGCCCAATGATGCAGACTGGACTGGGCCCAGTTGTGCAGACTGAAGTGGGCCCAACAGTGCAGACTGGAGTGGGCCCAACAGTGCAGACTGGAGTGGGCCCAATGGTGCAGACTGGACTGGGCCCAACGGTGTAAACTCGTGTGGGCCCAAGGGTACAGACTGGAGTGGGCCCAATGGTGCAAACTCATGTGGGCCCAATGGTGCGCACTGGAGTGGGCACAACAGTGTGGGTTAGACTGGACCCAACGGTACAGACTGAACTGGGCCCAACGGTTTGGACTGGAGTGGACTCAATGGTGCAGACTTGAGTGGGCCCAACGGTACAGACTGGAGTAGGCCCAAAGGTACAGACTGGAGTGGGCCCAACGGTGCAGACTGGAGTGGGCCCAACAGTGTAGACTCGAGTGGGCCATACAGTGCGGGTTAGACTGGACCCAACGGTGTGGACTTGAGTGGGTCCAACAGTGCATGCTGGAGTGGATACAATAGTGCAGATTCGAGTGGGCCCAACGGTGCAGACTGGGCTGGACAAAACGGTCTGGACCACAGTGGATCCAACAGTGCAGACTGGACTGGGCCCAATCATGCAGACTCAAGTGGGCCCAACGTTGCTGACTGGAGGGGGTCCAATAGTGCCGCCTGGAGTGGGCTCAACGGTACAAATGGAGTGGGCCCAACGGTACAAACTGGAGTGGGCCCAACAGTGCAGTCTGGAGTGGGCCCAAGGTTGTGGAGTCGAGTGAGCCCAATAGTGCAGACTGGAGTGGGTCCAACAGCGTGGAGTGGACCCAACAGTGCAGACTGGAGTGGCCCCAACAGTGCAGACTGGAGTGGACCCAACAGTGCAGACTGGAGTGGGCCTAATATGGCAGACTTGAGTGGGCCCAATGGTACAGACTAGAGTAGGCCCAATGGTACAGACTGGAGTGGGCCCAACGGTTTGGACGGGAGTGGACTCAATGGTGCAGACTGGAGTGGGCATACCGGATTGGACTGGAGTGGACTCTGGTGCAGACTGGAGTTTACCCAACGGTGTGGACTGGAGTGGGCCCAATGGTGTGAACTCGAGTGGGTTCAACACTGCAGACTGGGGTGGGCTCAATGGTACAGACTGGAGTGGGCCCAATGGTACAGACTGGAGTGGGCCCACCGGTGCAGACTGGAGTGGGCTCAAAGGTACAGACTGGAGTGGGCCCACCGGTGCAGACTGGAGTGAACCCAACGTTGTGGAGTCGAGTGAGCCCAATTATGCAGACTGACGTGGGTCCAATGGCGTGGAGTGGACCCAATAGTACCGACTGGAGTGGGCCGAATGCTGCAGACTTGGTGGGTCCAATGGTGCAGACTCAAGTGGGCCGAATGGTGCTGACTGGAGTGGGACCAATACTGCAGACTCAAGTGGGCCGAATGGTGCTGACTGGAGTGGGCCCAATACTGCAGACTCAAGTGGGCCGAATGGTGCTGACTGGAGTCTGCCGGACATTGCAGACTGGAGTGGGCCCAACGGTGCAGATTAGAGTTGGCGAAACGGTACAGAGTGGAATGGACCCAACAGTGCAGACTGGAAGTGGCCCAATGGTGCTGTCTGGAGTGGGACAATTGATGCCGACTCAAGTGGGCCCAACGGTGCTGACTGGAGTGGGCCCAGTAGTTCAGACTGGAGTGGGCCCAACAGTGCAGACTGGAGTGGGGCTAATGTGGCAGACTGGAGTAGGCCCAAAGGTACAGACTGGAATGTGCCCAAACGGTGTGGACTGGAGTGGACTTAATGGTGTGGACTTGAGTGGGTCCAACAGTGCAGACTGGTGTAGGCCGAACGGTGCTGACTGGAGTGGACCCAACAGTGCAGACTGGAGTGGGCCCAACGGTGCAAACCCGTGTGGGCCCAATGGTACAGACTGGAGTGGGCCCAACGGTTTGGACTGGAGTGGACTCAATGGTGCTGACTAGAGTGGGCCCAATAGTGCAGACTCAAGTGGGCCGATCTATGCTTACTGGAGTGGGCCCAATAATGCAGATTGGACTGGGCCCAGTTGTGCAGACTGGAGTGGGCCCAATATGGCAGGCTGGAGTGGGCCCAACGGGGTAAACTGGAGTGGTACCAATGGTACAGACTGGATTGGGCCCAACGGTGCAGACTGGACTGGGCCCAATGGTGCACACTGGAGTGGGCACAACAGAGCGGGTTAGACTGGACCCAACGGTACAGACTGGACTGGGCCCAACTGTTTGGACTGGAGTGGACTCAATGGTGCAGACTGGAGTGGGCCCAATGGTGCAGACTGGAGTGGGACTAATATGGCAGACTTGAGTGGGCCCAACGGTACAGACTGGAGTAGGTCTAACGGTACAGACTGGATTGGGCCCAACAGTGCAGACTGGAGTGGGCCCAACTATGCAGACTGGAGTTGAACTAATATGGCAGACTTGAGTGGGCCCAACGGTACAGACTGGAGTAGGTCCAACGGTACAGACTGGATTGGGCCCAACAGTGCAGACTGGAGTGGGCCCAACTGTGCAGACTGGAGTGGAACTAATATGGCAGACTGGAGTGGGACTAATATGGCAGACTGGAGTGGGCCCAACGGTACAGACTGGAGTAGGCCCAATGGTACAGACTGGAGTGGACTCAATGGTGTGGACTCGAGTGGGCCCAACAGTGCAGACTGGAGTGGGCCATACAGCGCGGGTTAGACTGGACCCAATGGTGTGGACTTGAGTGGGTCCAACAGTGCCTGCTGGAGTGGATACAACAGTGCAGACTCGAGTGGGCCCAACGGTGCAGACTGGGCTGGACAAAACGGTGTGGACCACAGTGGGTCCAACATTGCAGACTGGAGTGGACCCAACAGTGCAGACTGGAGTGGGCCCAATGGTGCAGACTCAAGTGGGCCGATCTATGCTGACTGGAGTGGGCCCAACGGTGACTGGACTGGGCCCAATAGTGCAGACTCAAGTGGGCCGAACTATGCTGACTGGAGTGGGCCCAATGACGCAGACTGGACTGGGCCCAGTTGTGCAGACTGGAGTGGGCCCAAAATGGCAGGCTGGAGTGGGCCCAGCGGGGTAAACTGGAGTGGTACCAACGGTACAGACTGGAGTGGGCCAAACGGTGCAGACTGGACTGGGCCCAATGGTGCACACTGGAGTGGGCACAACAGAGCGGGTTAGACTGGACCCAACGGTACAGACTGGACTGGGCCCAACTGTTTGGACTGGAGTGGACTCAATGGTGCAGACTGGAGTGGGCCCAACGGTGCAGACTGGAGTGGGACTAATATGGCAGACCTGAGTGGGCCCAACGGTACAGACTGGAGTAGGTCCAACGGTACAGACTGGATTGGGCCCAACAGTGCAGACTGGAGTGGGCCCAACTGTGCAGACTGGAGTGAAACTAATATGGCAGACTGGAGTAGGCCCAACGGTACAGACTGGAGTGGACTCAATGGTGTGGACTCGAGTGGGCCCAACAGTGCAGACTGGAGTGGGTCATACAGCGCGGGTTAGACTGGACCCAATGGTGTGGACTTGAGTGGGTCCAACAGTGCCTGCTGGAGTGGATACAACAGTGCAGACTTGAGTGGGCCCAACGGTGCAAACTGGGCTGGACAAAACGGTGTGGACCACAGTGGGTCCAACATTGCAGACTGGAGTGGACCCAACAGTGCAGACTGGAGTGGGCCCAATGGTGCAGACTCAAGTGGGCCGATCTATGCTGACTGGAGTGGGCCCAACGGTGCAGTTTGGAGTGGGCCCAATGGTGACTGGACTGGGCCCAATAGTGCAGACTCAAGTGGGCCAAACTATGCTGACTGGAGTGGGCCCAATGATGCAGACTGGACTGGGCCCAGTTGTGCAGACTGGAGTGGGCCCAACAGTGCAGAATGAAGTGGGCCCAATGGTGCAGACTGGAGTGGGCCCAACGGTGTAAACTCGTGTGGGCCCAAGGGTACAGACTGGAGTGGGCCCAACGGTGCAAACTCGTGTGGGCCCAACGGTGCAGACTGGAGTGGGCCCAACAGTGTAGACTCAAGTGTGCCATACAGTGCGGGTTAGACTGGACCCAACGGTGTGGATTGAGTGGGTCCAACAGTGCAGACTGGAGTGGACCCAACGGTGCAGACTGGTGTGGGCCCAACAGTGCAGACTGGAGTGGGCCCAACAGTGCGGACTGGAGTGGGCCTAATATGGCAGACTTGAGTGGGCCCAATGGTACAGACTGGAGTGGGCCCAACGGTTTGGACGGGAGTGGACTCAATGGTGCAGACTGGAGTTTACCCAACGGTGTGGACTGGAGTGGGCCCAATGGTGTGAACTCGAGTGGGTTCAACACTGCAGACTGGAGTGGGCTCAATGGTACAGACTGGAGTGGGCCCAATGGTACAGACTGGAGTGGGCCCACCGGTGCAGACTGGAGTGGGCTCAATGGTGCAGACTGGAGTGGGCCCACGGGTGCAGACTGGAGTAAACCCAACGTTGTGGAGTCGAGTGAGCCCAATAGTGCAGACTGGCGTGAGTCCAACGGCGTGGAGTGGACCCAATGGTACCGACTGGAGTGGGCCGAATGCTGCAGACTTGAGTGGGTCCAATGGTGCAGACTCAAGTGGGCCAAACGGTGCAGACTGGAGTGGGCCCAAAGGTGCAGACTGGAGTGGGCCTAATATGGCAGATTTGAGTGGCCCCAATGGCACAGACTGGAGTGGGCCCAACGGAGCAGACTGGAATGGACCCAAAAGTGCCGACTGGAAGTGTCCCAATGGTGCCTGCAGTAGTGGGCCCAATGATGCAGACTCAAGTGGGCCCAACGGTGCTAACTGGAGTGGGCCCAGTAGTGCAGACTGGAGTGGGCCCAACAGTGCAGACTGGAGTGGGACTAATATGGCAGACTGGAGTGGGCCCAACGGTACAGACTAGAGTGGGCCCAACGGTGTGGACTGGAGTGGACTCAATGGTGTGGACTCGAGTGGGCCCAACAGTGCAGACTGGAGTGGGCCATTCAGCGCGGGTTAGACTGGACCCAATGGTGTAGACTTGAGTAGGTCCAACAGTGCCTGCTGGAGTGAATACTCGAGTGGGCCCAACGGTGCACACTGGGCTGGACAAAACAGTGTGGACCACAGTGGGTCCAACAGTGCAGACTGGAGTGGACCTAACAGTGCAGACTGGAGTGGGCCCAATGGTGCAGACTGGACTGGGCCCAATCGTGCAAACTCAAGTGGGCCGAACGGTGCTGAATGGAGTGGGCCCAATAGTGCAGACTCAAGTGGGCCGAACTATGCTGACTGGAGTAGGCCCAATGGTGCAGACTGTAGTGGGCCCAATGGTGCAGACTGAAGTGGGCCCAATATGGCAGGCTGGATTGGGCCCAACGGTGTAAATGGAGTGGTACCAACGGTACAGACTGGAGTGGGCCCAACGGTGCAAACTCGTGTGTGCCCAATGGTGCACACTGGAGTGGGCACAACAGTGCGGGTTAGACTGGACCCAACGGTACAGACTGGACTGGGCCCAACTGTTTGGACTGGAGTGGACTCAATGGTGCAGACTGGAGTGGACCCAACGGTGCAGACTGGAGTGGGACTAATATGGCAGACTGGAGTGGGCCCAACGGTACAGACTGGAGTGGGTCCAACGGTACAGACTGGAATGGACCCAACAGTGCAGACTGGAGTGTGCCCGACGGTGCAGACTGGAATGGACCCAACATTGCAGACTGGAAGTGTCCCAATGGTGCCTGCTGGAGTGGGCCCAATGGTGCAGACTCAAGTGGGCCCAACGATGCTGACTGGAGTGGGCCCAGTAGTGCAGACAGGAATTAGTCTTACTTCGGTGGTAGGCAAAGTAATGGAAAGGGTACTGAGGGATAGGATTTAGGAGTATCTGGAAAGACACTGCTTGATTAGGGACAGCCAGCACGGATTTATGAAGGGTAGGTCTTGCCTTACAAGTCTTATTGAATTCTTTGAGGAGGTGACCAAGCATGTGGATGAGGGTAGAGCAGTGGATGTAGTGTAGATGGATTTTAGTAAGGCATTTGATAAGGTTCCCCATGGTAGGCTTATGCGGAAAGTCAGGAGGCATGGGATAGAGGGAAATTTGGCCAATTGGATAGAAATCTGGCTAACCGGTCAAAGTCAGCGAGTGGTGGTAGATGGCAAATATTCAGCCTGGAGCCCAGTTACAAGTGGAGTTCCTCAGGGATCAGTTCTGGGTCCTCTGCTGTTTGTAATTTTTATTAATGACTTGGATGAGGGAGTCAAAGGGTGGGTCAGTAAATTTGCAGAAGATATGAAGATTGGTGGAGTTGTGGATAGTGAGGAGGGCTGTTGTCGGCTGCAAAGGGACTTAGATATGACGCAGAGCTGGGCTGAGGAGTGGCAGATGGAGTTCAACCCTGCCAAGTGTGAGGTTATCCATTTTGGAAGAACAAATAAGAATGCGGAATACAGGGTTAATGGTAGGGTTCTTAGTCAGGTGGAGGAACAGAGGGATCTTGGGGTTTATGTACATAGATCTTTGAAAGTTGCCACTCAGGTGGATAGAACTTGTAAGAAGGCCTATGGTGTATTAGCGTTCATTAGCAGAGGGATTGAATTCAAGAGTCGTGAAGTGATGTTGCAGCTGTACAGGACTTTGGTAAGGCCACATTTGGAGTACTGTGTGCAGTTCTGGTCGCCTCACTTTAGGAAAGATGTGGAAGCTTTGGAGAGGGGGCAGAGAAGATTTACCAGGATGTTGCCTGGAATGGAGAATAGGTCGTACGAGGATAGGTTGAGAGTTCTCGGCCTTTTCTCGTTGGAACGGCGAAGGATGAGGGGTGACTTGATAGAGGTTTATAAGATGATCAGAGGAATAGATAGAGTAGACAGTCAGAAACTTTTTCCCCGGGTACAACAGAGTGTTACAAGGGGACATAAATTTAAGGTGAAGGGTGGAAGGTATAGGGGAGATGTCAGGGGTGGGTTCTTTACCCAGAGAGTGGTGGGGGCATGGAATGCGCTGCCCGTGGGAGTAGTAGAGTCATAATCATTGACGACCTTTAAGCGGCAATTGGATAGGTACATGGATGGATGCTTAATCTAGGATAGATGTTCGGCACAACATCGTGGGCCGAAGGGCCTGTTCTGTGCTGTATTGTTCTATGTTCTATGTTCTATGTTCTGTGGAGTGGGCACAACAGTGCAGACTGGAGTGGACTCAATGGTGCAGACTTGAGTGGGCCCAACGGTACAGACTGGAGGAGGCCCAAAGGTACAGACTGGAGTGGGCCCAACGGTGCAGACTGGAGGAGGCCCAAAGGTACAGACTGGACTGGGCCCAACAGTGTAGACTCGAGTGGGCCATACAGTGCGGGTTAGACTGGACCCAACGGTGTGGACTTGAGTGGGTCCAACAGTGCATGCTGGAGTGGATACAACAGTGCAGACTCGAGTGGGCCCAGCGGTGCAGACTGGGCTGGACAAAACGGTCTGGACCACAGTGGATCCAACAGTGCAGACTGGTGTGGACCCAACAGTGCAGACTGGACTGGGCCCAATCGTGCAGACTCAAGTGGGCCCAACGGTGCCAACTGGAGTGGGCCCAATGCTACAAACTGGAGTGGGCCCAACGGTGCAGTCTGCAGTGGACCCAAGGTTGTGGAGTCGAGTGAGCCCAATAGTGCAGACTGGAGTGGGTCCAACGGCGTGGAGTGGACCCAACAGTGCAGACTGGAGTGGACCCAACGGTGCAGACTGGAGTGGGCCCAACAGTGCAGACTTGAGTGGGCCCAACAGTGCGGACTGGAGTGGGCCTAATATGGCAGACTTGAGTGGGCCCAATGATACAGACTGGAGTAGGCCCAACGGTGCAGTCTGGAGTGGACCCAAGGTTGTGGAGTCAAGTGAGCCCAATAGTGCAGACTGGAGTGGGTCCAACGGCGTGGAGTGGGCCCAACAGTGCAGACTTGAGTGGGCCCAACAGTGCGGACTGGAGTGGGCCTAATATGGCAGACTTGAGTGGGCCCAATGGTACAGACTGGAGTGGGCCCAACGGTTTGGACGGGAGTGGACTCAATGGCGCAGTCTGGAGTCAGCACAACGGATTGGACTGGAGTGGACTCTGGTGCAGACTGGAGTTTACCCAACGGTGTGGACTGGAGTGGGCCCAATGGTGTGAACTCGAGTGGGTTCAACACTGCAGACTGGAGAGGGACCAATGGTGCAGACTGGAGCGGGCCCACCGGTGCAGACTGGAGTGAACCCAACGTTGTGGAGTCGAGTGAGCACAATAATGCAGACTGGCGTGGGTCCAACGGCGTGGAGTGGACCCAATGGTACCGACTGGAGTGGGCTGAATGCTGCAGACTTGAGTGGGTCCAATGGTGCAGACTCAAGTGGACCGAATGGTGCTGACTGGAGTGTGCCGAACAGTGCAGACTGGAGTGGGCCCAAAAGTGCAAACTGGAGTGGGCATAATATGGCAGATTTGAGTGGGCCCAACGGCACAGACTGGAGTGAGCCCAATGGTGCAGACTGGAGTGGGCCCAATGGTGCAGACTGGAGTGGGACTAATATGTCAGACTTGAGTGGGCACAACGGTACAGACTGGTGTAGGCCCAACAGTGCAGACTGGAGTGGACCCAACAGTGCAGACTGGAGTGGGCCATACAGCGCGATTAGACTGGAGCCAATGGTGTGGACTTGAGTGGGTCCAACAGTGCATGCTGGAGTGGATACAACAGTGCAGACTCGAGTGGGCCCAACGGTGCACGCTGGACTGGACAAAACGGTGTGGACCACAGTCGGCCCAACAGTGCAGGCTGGAGTGGACCCAACGGTGCACACTGGGCTGGACAAAACGGTGTGGACCACAGTGGGTCTAATAGTGCAGACTGGAGTGGACCCAACAGTGCAGTCTGGAGTGGCCCCAATGGTGCAGACTGGACTGGGCCCAATCGTGCAGACTCAAGTGGGCCGAACTATGCTGACTGGAGTGGGCCCAATAACGCAGACTAGACTGGGCCCAGTTGTGCAGACTGGAGTGGGCCCAACAGTGCAGACTGGAGTGGGCCCAATGGTGCAGACTGGAGTGGACCCAATGGTGCAGGCTGGAGTGGGCCCAATATGGCAGGCTGGAGTGGGCCCAATGGTGTAAACTGGAGTGGTACCAATGGTACAGACAGGAGTGGGACCAACGGTGCAAACTCGTGTGGGCCCAATGGTTCACACTGGAGTGGGCACAACAGAGCGGGTTAGACTGGACCCAACGGTACAGACTGAAGTGGGCCCAACGGTACAGACTGTCGTGGGCCATACAGCGCGGTTTAGACTGTACCCAACGGTGTGGACTTGAGTGGGTCCAACAGTGCCTGCTGGAGTGGAAACAACAGTGCAGACTCGAGTGGGCCTAATGGTGCAGACTGGGCTGGGCCCAATGGTGCAGACTCGTGTGGTCCCAATGATGCAGACTGGAGTGGGCCCAATTGTGCAGACTGGAGTGGTTAAAATCTGATTGAAGATTTGTAGCTCGGGTATCCGTTGTTGTGGTTCTGCTCGCCGAGCTGGAAGTTTCTGCTGCAAACGTTTCGTTCCCTGGCTAGGGAACATCATCAGTGCTGTTGGAGCCTCGTGTGAAGCGCTGCTTTGATGTTTCTTCCGGTAAGAATACCGGAAGAAACATCAAAGCAGCGCTTCACACGAGGCTCCAACAGCACTGATGATGTTCCCTAGCCAGGGAACGAAACGTTTGCAGCAGAAACTTCCAGCTCGGCGAGCAGAACCACAACAGACTGGAGTGGGCCATACAGCGCGGGTTAGACTGGACACAATGGTGGGGACTTGAGTAGGTCCAACAGTGCCTGCTGGAGTGAATACAACAGTGCAGACTCGAGTGGGCCCAACGGTGCACACTGGGCTGGACAAAACGGTGTGGACCACAGTGGGTCCAACAGTGCAGACTGGAGTGGGCCCAATGGTGCAGACTCAAGTGGGCCCAAGCGTACAGACTCAAGTGGGCCCAATGGTGCTGACTGGAGTGGGCCCAATAGTGCAGACTCAAGTGGGCCGAACTATGCTGATTGGAGTGGCCCCAATAATGCAGACTGGACTGGGCCCAGTTGTGGAGACTGGAGTGGGCCCAACAGTGGAGACTGGAGTGGGCCCAACAGTGCAGACTGGAGTGGGCCCAATGGTGCAGGCTGGAGTGGGCCCAATATGGCAGACTGGAGTGGGCCCAACGGTTTGGACTGGAGTGGACTCAATGGTGCAGACTGGAGTGGACCAATCGGTGTACACTGGAGTGCACTCAATTGTGCAGACTCAAGTGGGCCGAACTATGCTTACTGGAGTGGGCCCAATAACGCAGACTGGACTGGGCCCAGTTGTGCAGACTGGAGTGGGCCCAACAGTGCAGATTGGAGTGGGCATACAGCGCGGGTTAGACTGGACCCAACGGTGTGGATTTGAGTCGGTCCAACAGTGCATGCTGGAGTGGATACAACAGTGCAGACTCAAGTGGCCCCAACGGTGCACACTGGGCTGGACAAAATGGTGTGGACCACAGTGGGTCCAACAGTGCAGACTGGACTGGGCCCAATCGTGCAGACTCAAGTGGACCGAACTATGCTGACTGGAGTGGGACCAATAGTGCCGACTGGAGTGGGCCCAACGGTACAAATTGGAGTGGGTCCAACGGTACAAACTGGAGTGGGCCCAACAGTGCAGACTGGAGACTTGGTTGGGTCCAATGGTGCAGACTCAAGTGGGCTGAATGGGACTGAGTGTGTTGAACGGTGCAGAATGGAGTTGGCCCAATGGTGCAGACTGGAGTGGGCCCAACAGTGCAGACTGGAGTGGGCCAAACAGTGCAGACTGGAGTGGGCCAAACAGTGTGGACTGGTGTGGGCCTAATATGGCAGACTTGAGTGGGCCCAATGGTACAGACTGGAGTAGGCCCAACGGTACAGACTGGACTGGGCCCAACGGTTTGGACTGGAGTGGAATCAATGGTGTGAAATCGAGTGAGCCCAACAGTGCAGACTGGAGTGGGTTCAACAGTGCAGGTTAGACTGGACCCAACGGTGAGGACGTGAGTGGGTCCAACAGTGCATGCTGGAGTGGGCCCACCGGTGCAGACTGGAGTGAATCCAACGTTGTGGAGCCGAGTGAGCCCAATTATGCAGACTGGCGTGGGTCCACCGGCATGGAGTGGACCCAATGGTACCGACTGGAGTGGGCCGAACAGTGCAGACTGGAGTGGGCCCAAAGGTGCAGACTGGAGTGAGCCCAAAGGTGCAGACTTGAGTCGGCCCAACGGTACAGACTGGAGTGGGCCCAACGGTGCAGACTGGAATGGACCCAACGATGCAGACTGGAGTAGGCCCAATGGTGCTGTCTCGAGTGGGCCCAATGATGCAGACTCAAGTGGGCCCAACGGTGCTGACTGGAGTGGGCCCAGTAGTGCAGACTGGAGTGGACCCAACAGTGCAGACTGAAGTGGGACTAATATGGCAGACTGGAGTGGGCCCAACGGTACAGACTGGAGTGGGCCCAACAGTGCTGACTGGAGTGGGCCATACAATGCGGTTTAGACTGGACCCAATGATGTGGACTTGAGTGGGTCCAACAGTGCCTGCTGGAGTGAATACAACAGTGCAGACTGGAGTGGACCCAATGGTGCAGACTGGACTGGGCCCAATGGTGCAGACTGGACTGGGCCCAATGGTGCAGACTCAAGTGGGCCGAACTATGCTGACTGGAGTGGGCCCAATAATGCAGACTGGACTGGGCCCAGTTGTGCAGACTGGAGTGGGCCCAACAGTGCAGACTGGAGTGGGCCCAACGTTGTGGACTGGAGTGGGCCCAACGGAGCAGACTGGAGTGGTACCAACTGTACAGACTGGAGTGGGCCCAACGGTGCAAACCCGTGTGGGCCCAATGGTGCACACTGGAGTGGGCACAACAGAGCGGGTTAGACTGGACCCAACGGTACAGACTGGACTGGGCCCAACTGTTTGGACTGGAGTGGACTCAATGGTGCAGACTGGAGTGGGCCCAATGGTGCAGACTGGAATGGGCCCAACGGTTTGGACTGGAGTGGACGCAATGGTGCAGACTGGAGTGGGCCCAACGGTGCAAAATGGAGTGGGCCCAACAGTGCGGACTGGAGTGGGCCCAGTGGTGCAGACTGGAGTGGGCCCAACGGTGCAAAATGGAGTGGGCCCAACAGTGCAGACTGGAGTGGGCCCAACGTTGTGGACTGGAGTGGAACCAACAGTGCCGGCTGGAGTGGGCCCAATGGTGCAGACTGGAGTGGGCCCAATGGTGCAGACTGGAGTGGGCCCAACAGTGCAGACTGGAGTTGGCCCAATGGTGCAGACTGGAGTGGGCCCAACGTTGTGGACTGGAGTGGGCCCAACGGAGCAGACTGGAGTGGGCCCAACGGTGCAGACTGGAGTGGGCCCAGCAGTGCAGACTGGAGTGGGCCGAACGGTGCAGACTGGAGTGGGCCCAACAGTGCCGACTGGAGTGGGCCCAACGGTACAGACTGGTTTGGGCCCAATGGTGCAGACGGGTGTGGGCCCAACGGTGCAGACTGGAGTGGGCCCAACGGTGCAGATTGGAGTGGGCCCAACAGTACAGACTGGAGTGGGCCCAACGGTACAGACTGGTATGTGCCCAATGGTGCAGACTGGAGTGGGCCCAACAGTGCAGACTGGAGTGGGCCCAACGTTGTGGACTGGAGTGGACCCAATGGGGCAGACTGGAGTGGGCCCAATGGGGCAGACTGGAGTGGGCCCAATGGTGCAGACTGGAGTGGGCCCAATGGTGCAGACTGGAGTGGGCCCAACGTTGTGGACTGGAGTGGGCCCAACGGAGCAGACTGGAGTGGGCCCAACGGTGCAGACTGGAGTGGGCCCAACACTGCAGACTGGAGTGGGCCGAACGGTGCAGACTGGAGTGGGCCCAACGGTGCAGATTGGAGTGGGCCCAACAGTGCAGACTGGAGTTTGCCCAACGGTGCAGACTGGAGTTGGCTCTACGGCCCGACCGTGCAGACTGGAGTGAGCCCAATGGTGCAGACTGGAGTGGACTCTATGGTGCAGACTGGAGTGGGCCCAACGTTGTGGACTGGAGTGGGCCCAACGGAGCAGAGTGGAGTGGGCCCAGCAGTGCAGACTGGAGTGGGCCCAGCAGTGCAGACTGGAGTGGGCCCAACGGTGCAGACTGGAGTGGGCCCAACAGTGCCGACTGGAGTGGGCCCAACGGTACAGACTGGTTTGGGCCCAATGGTGCAGACGGGTGTGGGCCCAACATGCAGACTGGAGTGGGCCCAACGGTGCAGATTGGAGTGGGCCCAACAGTACAGACTGGAGTGGGCCCAACGGTACAGACTGGTATGTGCCCAATGGTGCAGACTGGTGAGGGCCCAGTGGTGCAGACTGGAGTGGTCCCAACATTGAGGACTGGAGTGGACACAACAGTGCACACTGGTGTGGACCCAACAGTACAGACTGGAGTGGGCCCAACGGTACAGACTGGTATGGGCCCAATGGTGCAGACTGGAGTGTGCCCAACAGTGCAGACTGGAGTGGGTGAAACGGTGTGGAGTGGACCCAATGGCGCCGACTGGATTTGGCCTAATGGTGTAGACTTGAGTGGGTCCAATGGTGCAGACTCAAATGGGCCGAACGGTGCTGACTGGAGTGGGCCCAATGGTGCAGACTGGAGTGGGCCCAACGTTGTGGACTGGAGTGGGCCCAACAGGGCAGACTGGAGAGGGCCCAACAGTACAGACTGGAGTGGGCCCAACAGTGCAGACTGGAGTGGGCCCAACAGTGCGGACTGGAGTGGGCCCAGTGGTGCAGACTGGATTGGGCCCAACAATGCCGGCTGGAGTGGGCCCAACGGTGCAAAATGGAGTGGGCCCAACAGTGCAGACTGGAGTGGGCCCAACGTTGTGGACTGGAGTGGACCCAACAGTGCCGACTGGAGTGGGCCCAACGGTACAGACTGGTTTGGGCCCAATGGTGCAGACGGGTGTGGGCCCAACATGCAGACTGGAGTGGGCCCAACGGTGCAGATTGGAGTGGGCCCAACAGTACAGACTGGAGTGGGCCCAACGGTACAGACTGGTATGTGCCCAATGGTGCAGACTGGTGAGGGCCCAATGGTGCAGACTGGAGTGGGCCCAACATTGTGGACTGGAGTGGACCCAACAGTGCCGACTGGAGTGGGCCCAACGGTACAGACTGGTTTGGGCCCAATGGTGCAGACGGGTGTGGGCCCAACATGCAGACTGGAGTGGGCCCAACGGTGCAGATTGGAGTGGGCCCAACAGTACAGACTGGAGTGGGCCCAACGGTACAGACTGGTATGTGCCCAATGGTGCAGACTGGAGTGGGCCCAATGGTGCAGACTGGAGTGGGCCCAACATTGTGGACTGGAGTGGACCCAACAGTGCCGACTGGAGTGGGCCCAACGGTACAGACTGGTTTGGGCCCAATTGTGCAGACTGGTGTGGGCCCAACGGTGCAAAATGGAGTGGGCCCTACAGTGCAGACTGGAGTGGGCCCAGTGGTGCAGACTGGATTGGGCCCAACTGTACAGACTGGAGTGGACCCAACGGTAGAGACTGGAGTGGGCCTAACGGTGCAGAATGGAGTGGACCCAACGGTGCGGACTGGAGTGGGCCCGACCGTGCAGACTGGAGTCGGCCCAATAATGCAGACTGGAGTGGGCCCAACGGTGCAGACTGGAGTGGGCTGGAGTGGTGCAGATTGGAGTGGGCCCAACAGGGCAGACTGGAGAGGGCCCAACAGTGCAGACTGGAGTGGGCCCAACAGTGCAGACTGGAGTGGGCCCAACAGTGCAGACTGGGATGGGCACTACCGTGCAGTCTGGACTGGGCCCTAGAGTGCAAATTGGAGTGGGCCCAACAGTGCAGACTGGAGTGGACCCAATAGTGCAGACTGGAATGGGCCCAACGGTGCAGACTGGAGTGAGCCCAATGGTGCAGACTGGAGTGGGCCCAACTGTGCAGCCTGGAGTGGGCCCAACTGTGCAGCCTGGAGTGGGCCCAACGGTGCAGACTGGAGTGGGCCCAACGGTGCAGACTGGAGTGGACCCAACAGTGCAGACTGGAGTGGGCCCAACAGTGCAGACTGGGATGGGCACTACCGTGCAGTCTGGACTGGGCCCTAGAGTGCAAATTGGAGTGGGCCCAACAGTGCAGACTGGAGTGGACCCAATAGTGCAGACTGGAATGGGCCCAACGGTGCAGACTGGAGTGAGCCCAATGGTGCAGACTGGAGTGGGCCCAACTGTGCAGCCTGGAGTGGGCCCAACTGTGCAGCCTGGAGTGGGCCCAACGGTGCAGACTGGAGTGGGCCCAACGGTGCAGACTGGAGTGGACCCAACGGTGCAGACTGGAGTGGGCCCGACTGTGCAGACTGGAGTGGGCCCAATAATGCAGACTGGAGTGGGCCCAATAATGCAGACTGGAGTGGGCCCAACGGTGCAGACTGGAGTGGGCCCAGTGGTGCAGATTGGAGTGGGCCCAACATGGCAGACTGGAGAGGGCCCAACAGTGCAGACTGGAGTGGGCCCAACAGTGCAGACTGGAGTGGGCCCAACAGTGCGGACTGGAGTGGGCCCAGTGGTGCAGACTGGATTGGGCCCAACAATGCCGGGGCTGGAGTGGGCCCAACGGTGCAAAATGGAGTGGGCCCAACAGTGCAGACTAGTCGGCCCAACGTTGTGGACTGGAGTGGACCCAACAGTGCCGACTGGAGTGGACCCAACAGTGCTGACTGGAGTGGGCCCAACGGTACAGACTGGTTTGGGCCCAATTGTGCAGACTGGTGTGGGCCCAACGGTGCAAAATGGAGTGGGCCCAATGGTGCCGACTGGAGTGGGCCCAACGGTGCAAAATGGAGTGGGCCCAACAGTGCAGACTGGAGTGGGCCCAACAGTGCGGACTGGAGTGGACCAACGGTGCAGACTGGATTGGGCCCAACTGTACAGACTGGAGTGGGCCCAACGGTGCAGAATGGAGTGGACCAACGGTGCAGACTGGAGTGGGCCCAATAATGCAGACTGGAGTGGGTCCAACGGTGCAGACTGGAGTGGGCTGGAGTGGTGCAGATTGGAGTGGGCCCAACAGGGCAGACTGGAGAGGGCCCAACAGTGCAGACTGGAGTGGGCCCAACAGTGCTGACTGGAGTGGGCCCAACAGTGCAGACTGGGATGGGCACTACCGTGCAGTCTGGACTGGGCCCTACAGTGCAAATTGGAGTGGGACCAACAGTGCAGACTGGAGTGGACCCAATAGTGCAGACTGGAGTGGGCCCAACTGTGCAGCCTGGAGTGGGCCCAACTGTGCAGCCTGGAGTGGGCCCAACTGTGCAGACTGGAGTGGGCCCAACGGTGCAGACTGGAGTGGACCCAACGGTGCAGACTGGAGTGGGCCCGACTGTGCAGACTGGAGTCGGCCCAACGGTGCAGACTGGAGTGGGCCCAATAATGCAGACTGGAGTGGGCCCAACGGTGCAGACTGGAGTGGGCCCAGTGGTGCAGATTGGAGTGGGCCCAACATGGCAGACTGGAGAGGGCCCAACAGTGCAGACTGGAGTGGGCCCAACAGTGCAGACTGGAGTGGGCCCAACAGTGCGGACTGGAGTGGGCCCAGTGGTGCAGACTGGATTGGGCCCAACAATGCCGGGGCTGGAGTGGGCCCAACGGTGCAAAATGGAGTGGGCCCAACAGTGCAGACTGTAGTCGGCCCAACGTTGTGGACTGGAGTGGACCCAACAGTGCCAACTGGAGTGGACCCAACAGTGCTGACTGGAGTGGGCCCAACGGTACAGACTGGTTTGGGCCCAATTGTGCAGACTGGTGTGGGCCCAACGGTGCAAAATGGAGTGGGCCCAACGGTGCCGACTGGAGTGGGCCCAACGGTGCAAAATGGAGTGGGCCCAACGGTGCAAAATGGAGTGGGCCCAACGGTGCAGACTGGAGTGGGCCCAACAGTGCAGACTGGAGTGGGCCCAACAGTGCAGACTGGGATGGGCACTACCGTGCAGTCTGGAGTGGGCCCAGTGGTGCAGACTGGAGTGGGCCCAATGGTGCAGACTGGAGTGGACTCTATGGTGCAGACTGAAGTGGACCCAATAATGCAGACTGGAGTGGACCCAACGGTACAGACTGGAGTGGGCCCAACGGTGCAGAATGGAGTAGACTCAACGGTGTGGACTGGAGTGGGCCCGACCATACAGACTGGAGTCGGCCCAACGGTGCAGACTGGAGTGGGCCCAATAATGCAGACTGGAGTGGGCCCAACAGTGCCGACTGGCGTGGGCCCAACGGTGCAGACTGGAGTGGGCCCAACAGTGCAGACTGGAGTGGGCCCAGTGGTGCAGACTGGAGTGGGCCCAGCGATGCTGACAGGAGTGGACCCAACAGAGCAGTATGGAGAGGGCCCAACGGTGCAGACTGGAATGTTCCCAACGGGAGGGAAAAGAGTGGGCCCAATGGTGTAGACTGGAGTGGGCCCAACGGTGCAGACTGCAGTGGACCCAACGGTGCAGAATGGAGTGGACTTAACGGTGCGGACTGGAGTGGGCCCGACCGTGCAGACTGGAGTAGGTCTAACGGTACAGACTGGTGTGGGCCCCATGGTCCAGACTGGAGTGGGTCCAATGGTGCAGACTGGAGTGGGCCCAATGGTACAGACTGGAGTGGGCCCATTGGTGCAGACTGGAGTGGGTCCAATGGTGCAGACTGGAGTGGGCCCAACGGTACAGACTGGTGTGGGCCCCATGGTCCAGACTGGAGTGGGTCCAATGGTGCAGACTGGAGTGGGCCCAATGGTACAGACTGGAGTGGGCCCAACGGAGCAGACTGGAGTGGGCCCAACGGAGCAGACTGGAGTGGGCCCAATGGGGCAGACTGGAGTGGGCCCAACGGTGCAGACTGCAGTGGACCCAACGGTGCAGAATGGAGTGGACCCAACGGTGTGGACTGGAGTGGGCCCGACTGTGCAGACTGGAGTGGGTCCAATAATGCAGAGTGGAGTGGGCCCACCAGTGCAGACTGGAGTGGGCCCAGTGGTGCAGACTGGATTGGGCCCAACATTGTGGACTGGAGTGGAACCAACAGTGCACACTGGTGTGGACCTAACAGTACAGACTGGAGTGGCCCCAACGGTACAGGCTGGTATGGGCCCAATGGTTTCGACTGGAATGGGACTAATGGTGCAGACTGGAGTGGGCTCAATGGGGCAGACTGGAGTGGGCCCAACAGTGCAGACTGGAGTGGGCCCAACAGCGCAGTCTGGAGTGTACCCAACAGTGCAGACTTGAGTCAGCCCTAAAGTGCTGACTAGAGTGGGCACAATGGTGCAGACTGGAGTGGGCCGACAGTGCAGACTGGTGTGTGCCCAGTGAGGCAGACAGGTGTGGGCCCAACAGTGCAGTCTGGAGTGTACCCAACAGTGCAGACTGGAGTCGGCCCTAAAGTGCCGACTGGACTGGGCCCAACGTTGTGGACTGGAGTGGACACAATGGTGCAGACTGGTGTGGACACAACAGTGCAGACTAGAGTGGGTCTAACGGTACAGACTGGTGTGGGCCCCATGGTCCAGACTGGAGTGGGTCCAATGGTGCAGACTGGAGTGGGCCCAACGGTACAGACTGGAGTGGGCCCAACGGTGCAGACTGGAGTGGACCCAACGGTGCAGACTGGAGTGGGCCCAACGGTGCAGACTAGAGGTGGCAAATGGTACAGACTGGAGTGGGCCCAACAGTGCAGAGTGGAGTTGGCCCAACATTGTGGACTGGAGTGGACCCAACATTGTGGACTGGAGTGGACCCAACAGTGCTCACTGGAGTGGGCCCAATGGTACAGACTGGAGTGGGCCCAACATTGTGGACTGGAGTGGACCCAACAGTGCGCACTGGTGTGGACCCACAGTGCACACTGGAGTGGGCCCAATGGTACAGACTGGAGTGGGCCCAACAGTGCAGACTGGAATGGGCCCAACTGTGCAGACTGGAGTGAGCCCAACGGTGCAAATTGGAGTGGGCCCAACAGTGTGCACTGGAGTGGGCCCAAAGATGCAGACTGGAGTGGGCCCAGTTGTTGCAGACTGGAGTGGGCCCAACGGTGCAGATTGGAGTGGGCCCAATGGTGCAGACTGGAGTGGGCCCAATGGTGCAGACTGGAGTGGGCCCAACATTGTGGACTGGAGTGGACCCACAGTGCAGACTAGAGTGGGCCCAAAGGTACAGACTGGTATGGGCCAAATGGTGCAGATTGGAGTGTGCCCAATGGTGCAGACTCAAGTGGGCTGAATGGTGCTGACTGGAGTGGGCCCAACGGTGCAAATTGGAGTGGGCCCAACAGTGCAGACTGGAATGGGCCCAACGGTGCAGACTGGAATGGGCCCAACAGTGCTGATTGGAGTGGACCCAACAGTGTGCACTGGAGTGGGCCCAAAGGTGCAGACTGGAGTGGGCCCAGTGTTGCAGACTGGAGTGGGCCCAATATTGTGGACTGGAGTGGGCCCAATACTGTGGACTGGAGTGGGCCCAACGGTACAGACTGGTATGGGCCGAATGGTGCAGACTGGAGTGTGCCCAATGGTGCAGACTCAAGTGGGCTGAATGGTGCTGACTGGAGTGGGCCCAACGGTGCAAATTGGAGTGGGCCCAACGATGCAGACTGGAGTGGACTCCACGGCTCAACAGTGCAGACTGGAGTGGGCCCAATGGTACAGACTTGAGTGGACCCAATGGTGCAGACTGGAGTGGGTCCAATAATGCAGACTGGAGTGGGCCCAATATTGAGGACTGGAGTGGACTCAACAGTGCACACTGGTGTGGACCCAACAGTACAGACTGGAGTGGGCCCAACGGTACAGACTGGAGTGTGCCCAATGGTGCAGACTCAAGTGGGCTGAATGGTGCTGACTGGAGTGGGCCCAACGGTGCAAATTGGAGTGGGCCCAATGGTGCAGACTGGAGTGGGCTCCACGGCCCAACAGTACAGACTTGAGTAGACCCAATGGTGCAGACTGGAGTGGGCCCAACGTTGTGGACTGGAGTGGACCCAACAGTGCCGACTGGGTTGGCCCAACAGTACAGACTGGTGTGGGCCCAATGGTGCAGACTGGAGTGGGCCCAACAGTGCAGACTGGAGTGGGCCCAGCAGTGCAGACTGGGATGGGCACTACCGTGCAGTCTGGACTGGGTCCTAGAGTGCAAATTGGAGTGGGCCCAACAGTGCTGACTGGAGTGTGCCCAACGGTACAGACTGGAGTGGGCCCAATGGTACAGACTGGAGTGGGCCCAACATTGTGGACTGGAGTGGACCCAACAGTGCGCACTGGTGTGGACCCACAGTGCACACTGGAGTGGGCCCAATGGTACAGACTGGAGTGGGCCCAACAGTGCAGACTGGAATGGGCCCAACTGTGCAGACTGGAGTGAGCCCAACGGTGCAAATTGGAGTGGGCCCAACAGTGTGCACTGGAGTGGGCCCAAAGATGCAGACTGGAGTGGGCCCAGTTGTTGCAGACTGGAGTGGGCCCAACGGTGCAGATTGGAGTGGGCCCAATGGTGCAGACTGGAGTGGGCCCAATGGTGCAGACTGGAGTGGGCCCAACATTGTGGACTGGAGTGGACCCACAGTGCAGACTAGAGTGGGCCCAAAGGTACAGACTGGTATGGGCCAAATGGTGCAGATTGGAGTGTGCCCAATGGTGCAGACTCAAGTGGGCTGAATGGTGCTGACTGGAGTGGGCCCAACGGTGCAAATTGGAGTGGGCCCAACAGTGCAGACTGGAATGGGCCCAACGGTGCAGACTGGAATGGGCCCAACAGTGCTGATTGGAGTGGACCCAACAGTGTGCACTGGAGTGGGCCCAAAGGTGCAGACTGGAGTGGGCCCAGTGTTGCAGACTGGAGTGGGCCCAATATTGTGGACTGGAGTGGGCCCAATACTGTGGACTGGAGTGGGCCCAACGGTACAGACTGGTATGGGCCGAATGGTGCAGACTGGAGTGTGCCCAATGGTGCAGACTCAAGTGGGCTGAATGGTGCTGACTGGAGTGGGCCCAACGGTGCAAATTGGAGTGGGCCCAACGATGCAGACTGGAGTGGACTCCACGGCTCAACAGTGCAGACTGGAGTGGGCCCAATGGTACAGACTTGAGTGGACCCAATGGTGCAGACTGGAGTGGGTCCAATAATGCAGACTGGAGTGGGCCCAATATTGAGGACTGGAGTGGACTCAACAGTGCACACTGGTGTGGACCCAACAGTACAGACTGGAGTGGGCCCAACGGTACAGACTGGAGTGTGCCCAATGGTGCAGACTCAAGTGGGCTGAATGGTGCTGACTGGAGTGGGCCCAACGGTGCAAATTGGAGTGGGCCCAATGGTGCAGACTGGAGTGGGCTCCACGGCCCAACAGTACAGACTTGAGTAGACCCAATGGTGCAGACTGGAGTGGGCCCAACGTTGTGGACTGGAGTGGACCCAACAGTGCCGACTGGGTTGGCCCAACAGTACAGACTGGTGTGGGCCCAATGGTGCAGACTGGAGTGGGCCCAACAGTGCAGACTGGAGTGGGCCCAGCAGTGCAGACTGGGATGGGCACTACCGTGCAGTCTGGACTGGGTCCTAGAGTGCAAATTGGAGTGGGCCCAACAGTGCTGACTGGAGTGTGCCCAACGGTACAGACTGGAGTGGGCCCAATGGTGCAGATTGGAGTGGGCACAACATTGAGGACTGGAGTGGACCTAACAGTGCACACTGGTGTGGACCCAACAGTACAGACTGGTATGGGCCCAATGGTGCAGACTGGAGTGTGCCCAACAATGCAGACTGGAGTGTGCCCAACCTTGCTGACTGTAGTGTGCCCAATAATGCAGAGTGGAGTGGGCCCACCGGTGCAGACTGGAGTGGACCCAACAGTGCGGACAGGAGTGAGCCCAAATGTGCAGACTGGAGTGGGTGCAACGGTGTGGAGTGGACCCAATGGTGCCTACTGGATTTGGCCTAATGGTGTAGGCTTGAGTGGGTCCAATGGTGCAGACTGGAGTGGGCCCAACAGTGCAGACTGGAATGGGCCCAACGGTGCAGACTGGAATGGGCCCAACAGTGCTGATTGGAGTGGACCCAACAGTGTGCACTGGAGTGGGCCCAAAGGTGCAGACTGGAGTGGGCCCAGTGTTGCAGACTGGAGTGGGCCCAATATTGTGGACTGGAGTGGGCCCAATACTGTGGACTGGAGTGGGCCCAACGGTACAGACTGGTATGGGCCGAATGGTGCAGACTGGAGTGTGCCCAATGGTGCAGACTCAAGTGGGCTGAATGGTGCTGACTGGAGTGGGCCCAACGGTGCAAATTGGAGTGGGCCCAACGATGCAGACTGGAGTGGACTCCACGGCTCAACAGTGCAGACTGGAGTGGGCCCAATGGTACAGACTTGAGTGGACCCAATGGTGCAGACTGGAGTGGGTCCAATAATGCAGACTGGAGTGGGCCCAATATTGAGGACTGGAGTGGACTCAACAGTGCACACTGGTGTGGACCCAACAGTACAGACTGGAGTGGGCCCAACGGTACAGACTGGAGTGTGCCCAATGGTGCAGACTCAAGTGGGCTGAATGGTGCTGACTGGAGTGGGCCCAACGGTGCAAATTGGAGTGGGCTCAATGGTGCAGACTGGAGTGGGCTCCACGGCCCAACAGTACAGACTTGAGTAGACCCAATGGTGCAGACTGGAGTGGGCCCAACGTTGTGGACTGGAGTGGACCCAACAGTGCCGACTGGGTTGGCCCAACAGTACAGACTGGTGTGGGCCCAATGGTGCAGACTGGAGTGGGCCCAACAGTGCAGACTGGAGTGGGCCCAGCAGTGCAGACTGGGATGGGCACTACCGTGCAGTCTGGACTGGGTCCTAGAGTGCAAATTGGAGTGGGCCCAACAGTGCTGACTGGAGTGTGCCCAACGGTACAGACTGGAGTGGGCCCAATGGTGCAGATTGGAGTGGGCACAACATTGAGGACTGGAGTGGACCTAACAGTGCACACTGGTGTGGACCCAACAGTACAGACTGGTATGGGCCCAATGGTGCAGACTGGAGTGTGCCCAACAATGCAGACTGGAGTGTGCCCAACCTTGCTGACTGTAGTGTGCCCAATAATGCAGAGTGGAGTGGGCCCACCGGTGCAGACTGGAGTGGACCCAACAGTGCGGACAGGAGTGAGCCCAAATGTGCAGACTGGAGTGGGTGCAACGGTGTGGAGTGGACCCAATGGTGCCTACTGGATTTGGCCTAATGGTGTAGGCTTGAGTGGGTCCAATGGTGCAGACTGGAGTGGGCCCAATGGGGCAGACTGGAGTGGGCCCAATGGGGCAGACTGGAGTGGGCCCAACAGTGCAGCCTGGAGTGGGCCCAATAGTGCAGACTGGAGTGGGCCCAATAGTGCAGACTGGAATGGGCCCAACGGTGCAGACTGCAGTGGACCCAACGGTGCAGAATGGAGTGGGCCAAAGGTGCAGACTGGAGTGGGTCCAATAATGCAGAGTGGAGTGGGCCCAACAGTGCAGACTGGAGTGGGCCCAACATTGTGGACTGGAGTGGAACCAACAGTGCAGGCTGGAGTGGGCACAACAGTGCAGACTAGAGTGGACCCAACACCTATTGATGTGGGCCCCATAATGCAGGGTGGAGTGGGCCCACTGGTGCAGACTGGAGTGGGCCCAACATTGAGGACTGGAGTGGACCCAACACCTACTGATGTGGGCCCAATAATGCATGGTGGAGTGGGCCCACTGGTGCAAACAGGTGTTGGCACTACAGTGCAGACTGGAGTGTGGCCAACGGTGCAGACTGGAGTTGGCTCTACGGCCCAACAGTACAGACTGGAGTGGGCCCAACAGTACAGGCTGGTATGGGCCCAATGGTTTCGACTGGAATGGGCCCAATGGTGCAGACCGGAATGGGCCCAGTGGTGCAGACTGGAGTGGGCCCAACCTTGTGGACTGGAGTGGGCCCAACAGTGCAGACTGGAGTGGGTCCAATGGTAGAGACTGGAGTGGGCCCAATGGTGCAGACTGGAATGTTCCCAACGGTAGAGAAAAGAGTGGGCCCAACGGTGCAGACTGGAGTGGACCCAACAGTGCGGACTGGAGTGGGCCCGACCGTGCAGACTGGAGTCGGCCCTAAGGTGCAGACTGGAGTGGTCCCAATAATGCAAACTGGAGTTGTCCCTAAAGTGCTGAGTGGAGTGGGCCCAATGGTGCAGACTGGAGTGGGCCCAACGGGGCAGACTGGAGTGGACCCAACGGTGCAGACTGGAGTTGGCTCTACGGCCCAACAGTACAGACTGGAGTGGGCCCAACAGTACAGGCTGGTATGGGCCCAATGGTTTCGACTGGAATGGGCCCAATGGTGCAGACCGGAATGGGCCCAGTGGTGCAGACTGGAGTGGGCCCAACCTTGTGGACTGGAGTGGGCCCAACAGTGCAGACTGGAGTGGGTCCAATGGTAGAGACTGGAGTGGGCCCAATGGTGCAGACTGGAATGTTCCCAACGGTAGAGAAAAGAGTGGGCCCAACGGTGCAGACTGGAGTGGACCCAACAGTGCGGACTGGAGTGGGCCCGACCGTGCAGACTGGAGTCGGCCCTAAGGTGCAGACTGGAGTGGTCCCAATAATGCAAACTGGAGTTGTCCCTAAAGTGCTGAGTGGAGTGGGCCCAATGGTGCAGACTGGAGTGGGCCCAACGGGGCAGACTGGAGTGGGCCCAACGGGGCAGACTGGAGTGGACCCAACGGTGCAGACTGGAGTTGGCACTACAGTGCAGACTGGAGTGTGCCCAACGGTGCAGACTGGAGTTGGCTCTACGCCCCAACAGTGCAGACTGGAGTGGGCCCAACGGTGCAGACTGGAGTGGGCCCAATGGTGCAGACTGGAGTGGGCCCAACGGGGCAGACTGGAGTGGACCCAACGGTGCAGACTGGAGTTGGCACTACAGTGCAGACTGGAGTGTGCCCAACGGTGCAGACTGGAGTTGGCTCTACGGCCCAACAGTGCAGACTGGAGTGGGCCCAACGGTGCAGACTGGAGAGGGCCCAACGGTGCAGACTGGAATGTTCCCAACGGGAGGGAAAAGAGTGGGCCCAATGGTGTAGACTGGAGTGGGCCCAACGGTGCAGACTGCAGTGGACCCAACGGTGCAGAATGGAGTGGACTTAACGGTGCGGACTGGAGTGGGCCCGACCGTGCAGACTGGAGTAGGTCTAACGGTACAGACTGGTGTGGGCCCCATGGTCCAGACTGGAGTGGGTCCAATGGTGCAGACTGGAGTGGGCCCAATGGTACAGACTGGAGTGGGCCCATTGGTGCAGACTGGAGTGGGTCCAATGGTGCAGACTGGAGTGGGCCCAACGGTACAGACTGGTGTGGGCCCCATGGTCCAGACTGGAGTGGGTCCAATGGTGCAGACTGGAGTGGGCCCAATGGTACAGACTGGAGTGGGCCCAACGGAGCAGACTGGAGTGGGCCCAACGGTGCAGACTGGAGTGGGCCCAATGGGGCAGACTGGAGTGGGCCCAACGGTGCAGACTGCAGTGGACCCAACGGTGCAGAATGGAGTGGACCCAACGGTGTGGACTGGAGTGGGCCCGACTGTGCAGACTGGAGTGGGTCCAATAATGCAGAGTGGAGTGGGCCCACCAGTGCAGACTGGAGTGGGCCCAGTGGTGCAGACTGGATTGGGCCCAACATTGTGGACTGGAGTGGAACCAACAGTGCACACTGGTGTGGACCTAACAGTACAGACTGGAGTGGCCCCAACGGTACAGGCTGGTATGGGCCCAATGGTTTCGACTGGAATGGGACTAATGGTGCAGACTGGAGTGGGCTCAATGGGGCAGACTGGAGTGGGCCCAACAGTGCAGACTGGAGTGGGCCCAACAGCGCAGTCTGGAGTGTACCCAACAGTGCAGACTTGAGTCAGCCCTAAAGTGCTGACTAGAGTGGGCACAATGGTGCAGACTGGAGTGGGCCGACAGTGCAGACTGGTGTGTGCCCAGTGAGGCAGACAGGTGTGGGCCCAACAGTGCAGTCTGGAGTGTACCCAACAGTGCAGACTGGAGTCGGCCCTAAAGTGCCGACTGGACTGGGCCCAACGTTGTGGACTGGAGTGGACACAATGGTGCAGACTGGTGTGGACACAACAGTGCAGACTAGAGTGGGTCTAACGGAGCAGACTGGAGTGGACCCAATGGTGCAGACTGGAGTGGGCCCAACGGGGCAGACTGGAGTGGACCCAACGGTGCAGACTGGAGTTGGCACTACAGTGCAGACTGGAGTGTGCCCAACGGTGCAGACTGGAGTTGGCTCTACGGCCCAACAGTGCAGACTGGAGTGGGCCCAACGGTGCAGACTGGAGTGGGCACAACGGTGCAGACTGGAGTTGGCTCTACGGCCCAACAGTGCAGACTGGAGCGGGCCCAACAGTGCAGACTGGAGTGGGCCCAACAGTGCAGACTGGAGTGGACCCAATGGTGCAGACTGGAGTGGGCCCAACGGTGCAGACTGGAGTGGGCCCAACAGTGCAGACTGGAGTGGACCCAATGGTGCAGACTGGAGTGGGTCTAACGGTAGACACTGGTGTGGGCCCCATGGTACAGACTGGAGTGTGCCCTACGGTGCAGACTGGAGAGGGCCCAAGTGTGCAGACTGGAGTGGGCCCAACAGTGCAGACTGGAGTAGGCCCAACGGTGGAGACTGGAGTGGGCCCAACAGTGCAGACTGGAGGGAGCCGAACGGTATTGACAGGAGTCAGCCCAACTGTGCAGACAGCAGTGGGCTCAACGGTTAAGACTGGAGTGGGCCCAACGGTGCAGACTGGAGTAGGTCTAACGGTACAGACTGGTGTGGGCCCCATGGTCCAGACTGGAGTGGGTCCAATGGTGCAGACTGGAGTGGGCCCAATGGTATAGACTGGAGTGGGCCCGACTGTGCAGACTGGAGTGGGTCCAATGGTGCAGACTGGAGTGGGCCCAACGGTACAGACTGGAGTGGACCCAATGGTGCAGACTGGAGTGGGCCCAATAGTGCAGACTGGAGTGGGCCCAACGGAGCAGACTGGAGTGGACCCAATGGTGCAGACTGGAGTGGGCCCAATGGGGCAGACTGGAGTGGGCCCAACGGTGCAGACTGCAGTGGACCCAACGGTGCAGAATGGAGTGGACCCAACGGTGTGGACTGGAGTGGGCCCGACTGTGCAGACTGGAGTGGGTCCAATAATGCAGAGTGGAGTGGGCCCACCAGTGCAGACTGGAGTGGGCCCAGCAGTGCAGACTGGGATGGGCACTACCGTGCAGTCTGGACTGGGTCCTAGAGTGCAAATTGGAGTGGGCCCAACAGTGCTGACTGGAGTGTGCCCAACGGTACAGACTGGAGTGGGTCCAATGGTGCAGATTGGAGTGGGCACAACATTGAGGACTGGAGTGGACCTAACAGTGCACACTGGTGTGGACCCAACAGTACAGACTGGTATGGGCCCAATGGTGCAGACTGGAGTGTGCCCAACAATGCAGACTGGAGTGTGCCCAACCTTGCTGACTGTAGTGTGCCCAATAATGCAGAGTGGAGTGGGCCCACCGGTGCAGACTGGAGTGGACCCAACAGTGCGGACAGGAGTGAGCCCAAATGTGCAGACTGGAGTGGGTGCAACGGTGTGGAGTGGACCCAATGGTGCCTACTGGATTTGGCCTAATGGTGTAGGCTTGAGTGGGTCCAATGGTGCAGACTGGAGTGGGCCCAATGGGGCAGACTGGAGTGGGCCCAACAGTGCAGCCTGGAGTGGGCCCAATTGTGCAGACTGGAGTGGGCCCAATAGTGCAGACTGGAATGGGCCCAACGGTGCAGACTGCAGTGGACCCAACGGTGCAGAATGGAGTGGGCCCAACAGTGCAGACTGGAGTGGGCCCAACATTGTGGACTGGAGTGGAACCAACAGTGCAGGCTGGAGTGGGCACAACAGTGCAGACTAGAGTGGACCCAACACCTATTGATGTGGGCCCCATAATGCAGGGTGGAGTGGGCCCAACGGGGCAGACTGGAGTGGGCCCAACGGTGCAGACTGGAGTGGGCCCAACGGGGCAGACTGGAGTGGACCCAACGGTGCAGACTGGAGTTGGCACTACAGTGCAGACTGGAGTGTGCCCAACGGTGCAGACTGGAGTTGGCTCTACGCCCCAACAGTGCAGACTGGAGTGGGCCCAACGGTGCAGACTGGAGTGGGCCCAATGGTGCAGACTGGAGTGGGCCCAACGGGGCAGACTGGAGTGGGCCCAGTGGTGCAGATTGGAGTGGGCCCAACATGGCAGACTGGAGAGGGCCCAACAGTGCAGACTGGAGTGGGCCCAACAGTGCAGACTGGAGTGGGCCCAACAGTGCGGACTGGAGTGGGCCCAGTGGTGCAGACTGGATTGGGCCCAACAATGCCGGGGCTGGAGTGGGCCCAACGGTGCAAAATGGAGTGGGCCCAACAGTGCAGACTGTAGTCGGCCCAACGTTGTGGACTGGAGTGGACCCAACAGTGCCGACTGGAGTGGACCCAACAGTGCTGACTGGAGTGGGCCCAACGGTACAGACTGGTTTGGGCCCAATTGTGCAGACTGGTGTGGGCCCAACGGTGCAAAATGGAGTGGGCCCAACGGTGCCGACTGGAGTGGGCCCAACGGTGCAAAATGGAGTGGGCCCAACAGTGCAGACTGGAGTGGGCCCAACAGTGCGGACTGGAGTGGGCCCAGTGGTGCAGACTGGATTGGGCCCAACTGTACAGACTGGAGCGGGCCCAACGGTGCAGAATGGAGTGGACCAACGGTGCAGACTGGAGTGGGCCCAATAATGCAGACTGGAGTGGGTCCAACGGTGCAGACTGGAGTGGGCTGGAGTGGTGCAGATTGGAGTGGGCCCAACAGGGCAGACTGGAGAGGGCCCAACAGTGCAGACTGGAGTGGGCCCAACAGTGCTGACTGGAGTGGGCCCAACAGTGCAGACTGGGATGGGCACTACCGTGCAGTCTGGACTGGGCCCTACAGTGCAAATTGGAGTGGGCCCAACAGTGCAGACTGGAGTGGACCCAATAGTGCAGACTGGAGTGGGCCCAACTGTGCAGCCTGGAGTGGGCCCAACTGTGCAGCCTGGAGTGGGCCCAACTGTGCAGACTGGAGTGGGCCCAACGGTGCAGACTGGAGTGGACCCAACGGTGCAGACTGGAGTGGGCCCGACTGTGCAGACTGGAGTCGGCCCAACGGTGCAGACTGGAGTTGGCCCAGTAATGCAGACTGGAGTGGGCCCAACGGTGCAGACTGGAGTGGGCCCAGTGGTGCAGATTGGAGTGGGCCCAACATGGCAGACTGGAGAGGGCCCAACAGTGCAGACTGGAGTGGGCCCAACAGTGCAGACTGGAGTGGGCCCAACAGTGCGGACTGGAGTGGGCCCAGTGGTGCAGACTGGATTGGGCCCAACAATGCCGGGGCTGGAGTGGGCCCAACGGTGCAAAATGGAGTGGGCCCAACAGTGCAGACTGTAGTCGGCCCAACGTTGTGGACTGGAGTGGACCCAACAGTGCCAACTGGAGTGGACCCAACAGTGCTGACTGGAGTGGGCCCAACGGTACAGACTGGTTTGGGCCCAATTGTGCAGACTGGTGTGGGCCCAACGGTGCAAAATGGAGTGGGCCCAACGGTGCCGACTGGAGTGGGCCCAACGGTGCAAAATGGAGTGGGCCCAACGGTGCAAAATGGAGTGGGCCCAACGGTGCAGACTGGAGTGGGCACAACAGTGCAGACTGGAGTGGGCCCAACAGTGCAGACTGGGATGGGCACTACCGTGCAGTCTGGAGTGGGCCCAGTGGTGCAGACTGGAGTGGGCCCAATGGTGCAGACTGGAGTGGACTCTATGGTGCAGACTGAAGTGGACCCAATAATGCAGACTGGAGTGGACCCAACGGTACAGACTGGAGTGGGCCCAACGGTGCAGAATGGAGTAGACTCAACGGTGTGGACTGGAGTGGGCCCGACCATACAGACTGGAGTCGGCCCAACGGTGCAGACTGGAGTGGGCCCAATAATGCAGACTGGAGTGGGCCCAACAGTGCCGACTGGCGTGGGCCCAACGGTGCAGACTGGAGTGGGCCCAACAGTGCAGACTGGAGTGGGCCCAGTGGTGCAGACTGGAGTGGGCCCAGCGATGCTGACAGGAGTGGACCCAACAGAGCAGTATGGAGAGGGCCCAACGGTGCAGACTGGAATGTTCCCAACGGGAGGGAAAAGAGTGGGCCCAATGGTGTAGACTGGAGTGGGCCCAACGGTGCAGACTGCAGTGGACCCAACGGTGCAGAATGGAGTGGACTTAACGGTGCGGACTGGAGTGGGCCCGACCGTGCAGACTGGAGTAGGTCTAACGGTACAGACTGGTGTGGGCCCCATGGTCCAGACTGGAGTGGGTCCAATGGTGCAGACTGGAGTGGGCCCAATGGTACAGACTGGAGTGGGCCCATTGGTGCAGACTGGAGTGGGTCCAATGGTGCAGACTGGAGTGGGCCCAACGGTACAGACTGGTGTGGGCCCCATGGTCCAGACTGGAGTGGGTCCAATGGTGCAGACTGGAGTGGGCCCAATGGTACAGACTGGAGTGGGCCCAACGGAGCAGACTGGAGTGGGCCCAACGGAGCAGACTGGAGTGGGCCCAATGGGGCAGACTGGAGTGGGCCCAACGGTGCAGACTGCAGTGGACCCAACGGTGCAGAATGGAGTGGACCCAACGGTGTGGACTGGAGTGGGCCCGACTGTGCAGACTGGAGTGGGTCCAATAATGCAGAGTGGAGTGGGCCCACCAGTGCAGACTGGAGTGGGCCCAGTGGTGCAGACTGGATTGGGCCCAACATTGTGGACTGGAGTGGAACCAACAGTGCACACTGGTGTGGACCTAACAGTACAGACTGGAGTGGCCCCAACGGTACAGGCTGGTATGGGCCCAATGGTTTCGACTGGAATGGGACTAATGGTGCAGACTGGAGTGGGCTCAATGGGGCAGACTGGAGTGGGCCCAACAGTGCAGACTGGAGTGGGCCCAACAGCGCAGTCTGGAGTGTACCCAACAGTGCAGACTTGAGTCAGCCCTAAAGTGCTGACTAGAGTGGGCACAATGGTGCAGACTGGAGTGGGCCGACAGTGCAGACTGGTGTGTGCCCAGTGAGGCAGACAGGTGTGGGCCCAACAGTGCAGTCTGGAGTGTACCCAACAGTGCAGACTGGAGTCGGCCCTAAAGTGCCGACTGGACTGGGCCCAACGTTGTGGACTGGAGTGGACACAATGGTGCAGACTGGTGTGGACACAACAGTGCAGACTAGAGTGGGTCTAACGGAGCAGACTGGAGTGGACCCAATGGTGCAGACTGGAGTGGGCCCAACGGGGCAGACTGGAGTGGACCCAACGGTGCAGACTGGAGTTGGCACTACAGTGCAGACTGGAGTGTGCCCAACGGTGCAGACTGGAGTTGGCTCTACGGCCCAACAGTGCAGACTGGAGTGGGCCCAACGGTGCAGACTGGAGTGGGCACAACGGTGCAGACTGGAGTTGGCTCTACGGCCCAACAGTGCAGACTGGAGCGGGCCCAACAGTGCAGACTGGAGTGGGCCCAACAGTGCAGACTGGAGTGGACCCAATGGTGCAGACTGGAGTGGGCCCAACGGTGCAGACTGGAGTGGGCCCAACAGTGCAGACTGGAGTGGACCCAATGGTGCAGACTGGAGTGGGTCTAACGGTAGACACTGGTGTGGGCCCCATGGTACAGACTGGAGTGTGCCCTACGGTGCAGACTGGAGAGGGCCCAAGTGTGCAGACTGGAGTGGGCCCAACAGTGCAGACTGGAGTAGGCCCAACGGTGGAGACTGGAGTGGGCCCAACAGTGCAGACTGGAGGGAGCCGAACGGTATTGACAGGAGTCAGCCCAACTGTGCAGACAGCAGTGGGCTCAACGGTTAAGACTGGAGTGGGCCCAACGGTGCAGACTGGAGTAGGTCTAACGGTACAGACTGGTGTGGGCCCCATGGTCCAGACTGGAGTGGGTCCAATGGTGCAGACTGGAGTGGGCCCAATGGTATAGACTGGAGTGGGCCCGACTGTGCAGACTGGAGTGGGTCCAATGGTGCAGACTGGAGTGGGCCCAACGGTACAGACTGGAGTGGACCCAATGGTGCAGACTGGAGTGGGCCCAATAGTGCAGACTGGAGTGGGCCCAACGGAGCAGACTGGAGTGGACCCAATGGTGCAGACTGGAGTGGGCCCAATGGGGCAGACTGGAGTGGGCCCAACGGTGCAGACTGCAGTGGACCCAACGGTGCAGAATGGAGTGGACCCAACGGTGTGGACTGGAGTGGGCCCGACTGTGCAGACTGGAGTGGGTCCAATAATGCAGAGTGGAGTGGGCCCACCAGTGCAGACTGGAGTGGGCCCAGCAGTGCAGACTGGGATGGGCACTACCGTGCAGTCTGGACTGGGTCCTAGAGTGCAAATTGGAGTGGGCCCAACAGTGCTGACTGGAGTGTGCCCAACGGTACAGACTGGAGTGGGTCCAATGGTGCAGATTGGAGTGGGCACAACATTGAGGACTGGAGTGGACCTAACAGTGCACACTGGTGTGGACCCAACAGTACAGACTGGTATGGGCCCAATGGTGCAGACTGGAGTGTGCCCAACAATGCAGACTGGAGTGTGCCCAACCTTGCTGACTGTAGTGTGCCCAATAATGCAGAGTGGAGTGGGCCCACCGGTGCAGACTGGAGTGGACCCAACAGTGCGGACAGGAGTGAGCCCAAATGTGCAGACTGGAGTGGGTGCAACGGTGTGGAGTGGACCCAATGGTGCCTACTGGATTTGGCCTAATGGTGTAGGCTTGAGTGGGTCCAATGGTGCAGACTGGAGTGGGCCCAATGGGGCAGACTGGAGTGGGCCCAACAGTGCAGCCTGGAGTGGGCCCAATTGTGCAGACTGGAGTGGGCCCAATAGTGCAGACTGGAATGGGCCCAACGGTGCAGACTGCAGTGGACCCAACGGTGCAGAATGGAGTGGGCCCAACAGTGCAGACTGGAGTGGGCCCAACATTGTGGACTGGAGTGGAACCAACAGTGCAGGCTGGAGTGGACCCAACACCTATTGATGTGGGCCCCATAATGCAGGGTGGAGTGGGCCCAACGGGGCAGACTGGAGTGGGCCCAACGGTGCAGACTGGAGTGGGCCCAACGGGGCAGACTGGAGTGGACCCAACGGTGCAGACTGGAGTTGGCACTACAGTGCAGACTGGAGTGTGCCCAACGGTGCAGACTGGAGTTGGCTCTACGCCCCAACAGTGCAGACTGGAGTGGGCCCAACGGTGCAGACTGGAGTGGGCCCAATGGTGCAGACTGGAGTGGGCCCAACGGGGCAGACTGGAGTGGGCCCAGTGGTGCAGATTGGAGTGGGCCCAACATGGCAGACTGGAGAGGGCCCAACAGTGCAGACTGGAGTGGGCCCAACAGTGCAGACTGGAGTGGGCCCAACAGTGCGGACTGGAGTGGGCCCAGTGGTGCAGACTGGATTGGGCCCAACAATGCCGGGGCTGGAGTGGGCCCAACGGTGCAAAATGGAGTGGGCCCAACAGTGCAGACTGTAGTCGGCCCAACGTTGTGGACTGGAGTGGACCCAACAGTGCCGACTGGAGTGGACCCAACAGTGCTGACTGGAGTGGGCCCAACGGTACAGACTGGTTTGGGCCCAATTGTGCAGACTGGTGTGGGCCCAACGGTGCAAAATGGAGTGTGCCCAACGGTGCCGACTGGAGTGGGCCCAACGGTGCAAAATGGAGTGGGCCCAACGGTGCAGACTGGAGTGGGCCCAACAGTGCGGACTGGAGTGGGCCCAGTGGTGCAGACTGGATTGGGCCCAACTGTACAGACTGGAGCGGGCCCAACGGTGCAGAATGGAGTGGACCAACGGTGCAGACTGGAGTGGGCCCAATAATGCAGACTGGAGTGGGTCCAACGGTGCAGACTGGAGTGGGCTGGAGTGGTGCAGATTGGAGTGGGCCCAACAGGGCAGACTGGAGAGGGCCCAACAGTGCAGACTGGAGTGGGCCCAACAGTGCTGACTGGAGTGGGCCCAACAGTGCAGACTGGGATGGGCACTACCGTGCAGTCTGGACTGGGCCCTACAGTGCAAATTGGAGTGGGCCCAACAGTGCAGACTGGAGTGGACCCAATAGTGCAGACTGGAGTGGGCCCAACTGTGCAGCCTGGAGTGGGCCCAACTGTGCAGCCTGGAGTGGGCCCAACTGTGCAGACTGGAGTGGGCCCAACGGTGCAGACTGGAGTGGACCCAACGGTGCAGACTGGAGTGGGCCCGACTGTGCAGACTGGAGTCGGCCCAATGGTGCAGACTGGAGTGGGCCCAATAATGCAGACTGGAGTGGGCCCAACGGTGCAGACTGGAGTGGGCCCAGTGGTGCAGATTGGAGTGGGCCCAACATGGCAGACTGGAGAGGGCCCAACAGTGCAGACTGGAGTGGGCCCAACAGTGCAGACTGGAGTGGGCCCAACAGTGCGGACTGGAGTGGGCCCAACGGTGCAAAATGGAGTGGGCCCAACAGTGCAGACTGTAGTCGGCCCAACGTTGTGGACTGGAGTGGACCCAACAGTGCCAACTGGAGTGGACCCAACAGTGCTGACTGGAGTGGGCCCAACGGTACAGACTGGTTTGGGCCCAATTGTGCAGACTGGTGTGGGCCCAACGGTGCAAAATGGAGTGGGCCCAACGGTGCCGACTGGAGTGGGCCCAACGGTGCAAAATGGAGTGGGCCCAACGGTGCAAAATGGAGTGGGCCCAACGGTGCAGACTGGAGTGGGCCCAACAGTGCAGACTGGAGTGGGCCCAACAGTGCAGACTGGGATGGGCACTACCGTGCAGTCTGGAGTGGGCCCAGTGGTGCAGACTGGAGTGGGCCCAATGGTGCAGACTGGAGTGGACTCTATGGTGCAGACTGAAGTGGACCCAATAATGCAGACTGGAGTGGACCCAACGGTACAGACTGGAGTGGGCCCAACGGTGCAGAATGGAGTAGACTCAACGGTGTGGACTGGAGTGGGCCCGACCATACAGACTGGAGTCGGCCCAACGGTGCAGACTGGAGTGGGCCCAATAATGCAGACTGGAGTGGGCCCAACAGTGCCGACTGGCGTGGGCCCAACGGTGCAGACTGGAGTGGGCCCAACAGTGCAGACTGGAGTGGGCCCAGTGGTGCAGACTGGAGTGGGCCCAGCGATGCTGACAGGAGTGGACCCAACAGAGCAGTATGGAGAGGGCCCAACGGTGCAGACTGGAATGTTCCCAACGGGAGGGAAAAGAGTGGGCCCAATGGTGTAGACTGGAGTGGGCCCAACGGTGCAGACTGCAGTGGACCCAACGGTGCAGAATGGAGTGGACTTAACGGTGCGGACTGGAGTGGGCCCGACCGTGCAGACTGGAGTAGGTCTAACGGTACAGACTGGTGTGGGCCCCATGGTCCAGACTGGAGTGGGTCCAATGGTGCAGACTGGAGTGGGCCCAATGGTACAGACTGGAGTGGGCCCATTGGTGCAGACTGGAGTGGGTCCAATGGTGCAGACTGGAGTGAGCCCAACGGTACAGACTGGTGTGGGCCCCATGGTCCAGACTGGAGTGGGTCCAATGGTGCAGACTGGAGTGGGCCCAATGGTACAGACTGGAGTGGGCCCAACGGAGCAGACTGGAGTGGGCCCAACGGAGCAGACTGGAGTGGGCCCAATGGGGCAGACTGGAGTGGGCCCAATGGTGCAGACTGCAGTGGACCCAACGGTGCAGAATGGAGTGGACCCAACGGTGTGGACTGGAGTGGGCCCGACTGTGCAGACTGGAGTGGGTCCAATAATGCAGAGTGGAGTGGGCCCACCAGTGCAGACTGGAGTGGGCCCAGTGGTGCAGACTGGATTGGGCCCAACATTGTGGACTGGAGTGGAACCAACAGTGCACACTGGTGTGGACCTAACAGTACAGACTGGAGTGGCCCCAACGGTACAGGCTGGTATGGGCCCAATGGTTTCGACTGGAATGGGACTAATGGTGCAGACTGGAGTGGGCTCAATGGGGCAGACTGGAGTGGGCCCAACAGTGCAGACTGGAGTGGGCCCAACAGCGCAGTCTGGAGTGTACCCAACAGTGCAGACTTGAGTCAGCCCTAAAGTGCTGACTAGAGTGGGCACAATGGTGCAGACTGGAGTGGGCCGACAGTGCAGACTGGTGTGTGCCCAGTGAGGCAGACAGGTGTGGGCCCAACAGTGCAGTCTGGAGTGTACCCAACAGTGCAGACTGGAGTCGGCCCTAAAGTGCCGACTGGACTGGGCCCAACGTTGTGGACTGGAGTGGACACAATGGTGCAGACTGGTGTGGACACAACAGTGCAGACTAGAGTGGGTCTAACGGTACAGACTGGTGTGGGCCCCATGGTCCAGACTGGAGTGGGTCCAATGGTGCAGACTGGAGTGGGCCCAACGGTACAGACTGGAGTGGGCCCAACGGTGCAGACTGGAGTGGACCCAACGGTGCAGACTGGAGTGGGCCCAACGGTGCAGACTAGAGGTGGCAAATGGTACAGACTGGAGTGGGCCCAACAGTGCAGAGTGGAGTTGGCCCAACATTGTGGACTGGAGTGGACCCAACATTGTGGACTGGAGTGGACCCAACAGTGCTCACTGGAGTGGGCCCAATGGTACAGACTGGAGTGGGCCCAACATTGTGGACTGGAGTGGACCCAACAGTGCGCACTGGTGTGGACCCACAGTGCACACTGGAGTGGGCCCAATGGTACAGACTGGAGTGGGCCCAACAGTGCAGACTGGAATGGGCCCAACTGTGCAGACTGGAGTGAGCCCAACGGTGCAAATTGGAGTGGGCCCAACAGTGTGCACTGGAGTGGGCCCAAAGATGCAGACTGGAGTGGGCCCAGTTGTTGCAGACTGGAGTGGGCCCAACGGTGCAGATTGGAGTGGGCCCAATGGTGCAGACTGGAGTGGGCCCAATGGTGCAGACTGGAGTGGGCCCAACATTGTGGACTGGAGTGGACCCACAGTGCAGACTAGAGTGGGCCCAAAGGTACAGACTGGTATGGGCCAAATGGTGCAGATTGGAGTGTGCCCAATGGTGCAGACTCAAGTGGGCTGAATGGTGCTGACTGGAGTGGGCCCAACGGTGCAAATTGGAGTGGGCCCAACAGTGCAGACTGGAATGGGCCCAACGGTGCAGACTGGAATGGGCCCAACAGTGCTGATTGGAGTGGACCCAACAGTGTGCACTGGAGTGGGCCCAAAGGTGCAGACTGGAGTGGGCCCAGTGTTGCAGACTGGAGTGGGCCCAATATTGTGGACTGGAGTGGGCCCAATACTGTGGACTGGAGTGGGCCCAACGGTACAGACTGGTATGGGCCGAATGGTGCAGACTGGAGTGTGCCCAATGGTGCAGACTCAAGTGGGCTGAATGGTGCTGACTGGAGTGGGCCCAACGGTGCAAATTGGAGTGGGCCCAACGATGCAGACTGGAGTGGACTCCACGGCTCAACAGTGCAGACTGGAGTGGGCCCAATGGTACAGACTTGAGTGGACCCAATGGTGCAGACTGGAGTGGGTCCAATAATGCAGACTGGAGTGGGCCCAATATTGAGGACTGGAGTGGACTCAACAGTGCACACTGGTGTGGACCCAACAGTACAGACTGGAGTGGGCCCAACGGTACAGACTGGAGTGTGCCCAATGGTGCAGACTCAAGTGGGCTGAATGGTGCTGACTGGAGTGGGCCCAACAGTACAGGCTGGTATGGGCCCAATGGTTTCGACTGGAATGGGCCCAATGGTGCAGACCGGAATGGGCCCAGTGGTGCAGACTGGAGTGGGCCCAACCTTGTGGACTGGAGTGGGCCCAACAGTGCAGACTGGAGTGGGTCCAATGGTAGAGACTGGAGTGGGCCCAATGGTGCAGACTGGAATGTTCCCAACGGTAGAGAAAAGAGTGGGCCCAACGGTGCAGACTGGAGTGGACCCAACAGTGCGGACTGGAGTGGGCCCGACCGTGCAGACTGGAGTCGCCCTAAGGTGCAGACTGGAGTGGTCCCAATAATGCAAACTGGAGTTGTCCCTAAAGTGCTGAGTGGAGTGGGCCCAATGGTGCAGACTGGAGTGGGCCCAATGGTGCAGACTGGAGTGGGCCCAACGGTGCAGACTGGAGTTGGCACTACAGTGCAGACTGGAGTGTGCCCAACGGTGCAGACTGGAGTTGGCTCTACGGCCCAACAGTGCAGACTGGAGTGGGCCCAACGGTGCAGACTGGAGTGGGCCCAACGGTGCAGACTGGAGTTGGCTCTACGGCCCAACAGTGCAGACTGGAGCGGGCCCAACAGTGCAGACTGGAGTGGGCCCAACAGTGCAGACTGGAGTGGACCCAATGGTGCAGACTGGAGTGGGCCCAACGGTGCAGACTGGAGTGGGCCCAACAGTGCAGACTGGAGTGGACCCAATGGTGCAGACTGGAGTGGGTCTAACGGTAGACACTGGTGTGGGCCCCATGGTACAGACTGGAGTGTGCCCTACGGTGCAGACTGGAGAGGGCCCAAGTGTGCAGACTGGAGTGGGCCCAACAGTGCAGACTGGAGTAGGCCCAACGGTGGAGACTGGAGTGGGCCCAACAGTGCAGACTGGAGGGAGCCGAACGGTATTGACAGGAGTCAGCCCAACTGTGCAGACAGCAGTGGGCTCAACGGTTAAGACTGGAGTGGGCCCAACGGTGCAGACTGGAGTGGATCCAATGGTGCAGACTGGTGTGGACCCAACAGTGCAGACTAGAGTGGGTCTAACGGTAGAGACTGGTGTGGGCTCCATGGTCCAGACTGGAGTGGGCCCAAATGTGCAGACCGGAGAGGGCCCAAGTGTGCAGACTGGTGTTGGCCCAACAGTGCCAACTGGAGTGGGCCCAACAGTGCAGACTGGAGTGGGCCCAACGGTGCAGATTGGAGTTGGCACGATGATGTGGACTGGAGTGGGCCCAACAGAGCAGACTGCAATGGGCCCAATGGTTCAGACTGGAGTGGGCCCAACAATGCAGACTTGAATGGGCCCAACAGTACAGACTGTGTTGGGCCCAAGGGTGCAGATTGGTGCGATCCCAAAAGTACAGATTGGAGTGGGCCCAATGGTACTGACTGGAGTGGGAAAAACATTGCAGACTGGAGTGTGCCCAACGATACAGACTGGAGTGGGCGCAAAGGTGTGGACTGGAGTTGGCCCTACAGTGCAGACTGGAGTCGACCCAACATTGCAGACTGAAGTGAGCCCAGCAGTGGAGACTGGAGTGAACCCAACAGTGCAGACAGGAGTGGGCCCCACGGTGCAGACTGGAGTGGACCCTACGGTGCAGACTGGAGTGGGCCCAACAGTGCAGACTTAAGTCAGCCGAACTGGGCGTGTGCCTGTCTGCATGTGCCCAGTGATGCAGACAGGAGTGGGCCCCACGGTGCAGACTGGAGTGGACCCAATGGTGTGGGCTTGAGTGGGCCCTACATTGCAGACTGGAGTAGGCCCTGCAGTGCAGACTGGTATGGGGCCAACGGTGCGGACTGGAGTGGGCCCACCCCAGTCTGAACCATTGGGCCCATACCAGTCTGTACCGTTGGGCCCACTCCAGTCTGCACTGTTGGGTCCACATCAGTGTGCACTGTTATGGGCCCAATGGTTCAGACTGGAGTGGGCCCTATGGTGCAGACAAGAGTGGGCACAATGGTGTGGACTGGAGTGGGTCCCACGGTGCAGACCTGAGTGGACCCAACATTGCAGACTGGTGTGGGCCAATGGTGCAGACTGGAGTGGGTCCAACAGTGCAGACTGGACTGAGCCCAAGAGTGCAGTCTGGAGTGGGCCCAATTGTTCAGACTGGAGTGGGCCCAACGGAACAGACTGGAGTGGGCCCAACGGTCCAGACTGGAGTGGGCCCAACAGTGCAGACTGGAGTGGGCCGAACGGTGGAGACTGGATTGAGCCCAACGGTGCAGTCTGGAGTGGGCCCAATGGTGCAGACTGGTGTGAGCCGAACTGTGCAGACAGCAGTGGGCTCAACGGTGTGGACTGGAGTGGGCCCAACAGGGCAGACTGGAATGGGCCCAAAGGTGCAGACTGGAGAGGGCCGAATATGGCAGACTGGAGTGGGCCCAACAGTGCAGGCACAAGTGGGCCGAATAGTGCAGACTGGAGTGTGCCCAGTGGTGCAGACAGGAGTGGGCCCCACAGTGCAGACTAGAGTGGGCCCAAATGTGAAGACTGGAGTGGGCCCCACATTGCAGACTGGAATGGGCCCAACAGTGCAGACTGGAGTGGACCTAACTGTACAGACTGGAGAGGTCCCAATGCTGCAGACTGGAGTGGGCCGAACGGTGCAGACTGGACTGAGCCCAAGAGTGCAGTCTGGAGTGGGCCCAATGGTGCAGACTGGAATGGACCCAACGTTACAGACTGGTGTGAGCCGAACTGTGCAGACAGCAGTGGGCTCAACGGTGTGGACTGGTGTGGGCCCAACAGGGCAGACTGGAATGGGCCCAAAGGTGCAGACTGGAGTGGGCCGAATAGTGCAGACTGGAGTGTGCCCAGTGGTGCAGACAGGAGTGGGCCCCACAGTGCAGACTGGAGTGGGCCTAACTGTACAGACCGGAGAGGTCCTAATGGTGCAGACTGGAGTGAGCCCTACAGTGCAGACTGGAGTGGGCCCAACGGTACAGACTGGAGTGGGGCCAACGTTTTAGAGTGGAGGCAGCTGTGCTAACCACCGAGCCTCCCTGGAGACTCCTGCTAGATTGTCGGCCATGTTGATTTGCCCTTGGCCGGGCATGTTAGCTCCTCATTGCATTGACCAGCTGTTCCTGACTGGGAGTCTTCCATCGATCTGTGATAATGGGGAAGCTTTATTGTGTGTGGATTTATCCAATTCGCCTGAAATGACCTCATTTTTATGATATCAGGCGAATTAATTAAGGTCCCAAAAATATCTTTTAAATAAATGACGAGAGCGGCCGTTAGTCTTTGTAAGAAATGGAACATTTAAATCGTTTGACTGGCGTTCTGTGATAAATGCATGCTGTCGTTCCTTGGTCAGTTCAATCACTTTTATCCTTTATTCCCCGTTCAGTTGTAACATAACTGAATGTGTTCACATCTCATTGGATGTGACAGCTAAGCTGCCTGGGAATGGAGATCAAAAACACACCCTGCAACCCTTGTCTGGCTGGAGCATCTGTCTCTGGGCTGTGTGGATGTCAGGGGGAACAGCTGAGGCAGGAGGAGGGGGTGGGATTCGGAGGGTGTGGTACTGAAAAGGTTGTCCACTCTCGCAAGGTGGTCCCCCAGAATCTCTCAGAATTGAAAGGCTGTGCAGTGCTACAAACAGGGGCATCAGGAAACTCTGCTTGAATTTAATATTTTTTTTGCCATGCCTATTAGCAATTTTAATTCAGCAGTGGGTGGCTCAGTGGTTAGCGCTGCTGCCTCACACCCTCAGGGACCCGCGTTCGATTCCAACCTCGGGCAACTGTCTGTGTGGAGTTTGCACATTCTCCCCGTGTCCTCATGGGTTTCCTCCGGGTGCTCCGGTTTCCTCCCACAGTCCAAAGATGTGCAGGTTCGGTGAATTGGCCGTGCTAAATTGCCCACAGTGTTAGGTGCATTGGTCAGAGGGAAATGGGTGGGTTACTCTTCGGAGGGTCGGTGTAAACTGGTTGGGCCGAAGGGCCTGTTTCCGCTCTGTAGGGAATCTAGGAGGGCGTTATTAGAGTAGAACTCATTTGTAAGGCTGGGGGCAGAGGAGGGGTTAGCAGGAGAAGGCCTCCGAGACATGACCCTCATTTGGAGAGACAGCATGGTCACAATGGGAGGAATGGCCTGCGCCTGCACTGGAATGCATCTGCTTCTGATTGTATGAAGTTGTGGAGAGTTTGATAACATCAATGTAGAGTTCTTCCCACTCACAAGAGAGTCGGTAATAGCCTGAGGATCACTTCATGTTTTTTTTTACTTTAAAGAATCCCTACAGTGTGGAAACAGGCCCTTCGGCCCAACAAGTCCACACTGACCCTCCAAAGAGTAACCCACTCAGACCCATTCCCCTATTACTCTACATTTAACCCTGACTAATGCAACTAACCTACACATCCCTGAACACTGTGGGCAATTTCCCATGGCCAATTCACCTGACCTACAAATCTTTGGACTGTGGGAGGAAACCGGAGCACCCGGAGGAAACCCATGAGGCCACATGGGAGAATGTGCAAACTCCGCACAGGGAGTCGACCGAGTTTTGGAGAGTAGGAAATGAAGTAGCAGCTTTCAGTGCATTAAACCCGCCCAGTCCACAGGTTAGAAAAAGGTGTTGGTGTCAGCAATATATCAACAGCAAGCACTTTTTTTTATACGGCAGCTTTAAGTAAAGGTACTTCACAGCATCATTTTAAAATAAAATGTGATACAGAGCCTCATGTGGTCAGGTGACCAAAAAGCTTTGTCAAGCAGGGACAACTTTAAAGGGTGTCTTTAAGAAGGAAGATGAGATAGAATCAAGCCCACACTGACCCTTGAAAGAGCACCACACCGAATCCAACTTACCCTGCATTTCCTATGGCTAACCCATCTTCTCTACACACTATGGGCACTTTACCATGGCCAATCCACCAAACCTACACACCTTCGGACTGTGGGAGAAACCAGAGCAAAGCCCACACAGACACGGGGAGAATGTGCAAACCCCACAAAGACTGGAATTGAAGCCAGGTCCCTGGTGCTGTGTGGTACCTGTGCTAACCACTGAGCCACCGTGCCACCCAGTAGGACGGTGGTCATGTGGAGGGAATTTCATGCTTAAGGCCTTAGCAACTGGGAGGCTACCAAAGGCAGAGAGATTAGAATCGAGTTGTTCAGGAGCCCAATAACAGAGGATCACAGCTATTGAGGTGGAGGAGATGTGTGGAGCTGAAGGGGTTTTCACAGATAGGTACAAAGAGGCGGATAAAGGGTTAATTATACCTTTTTGGAGTTAATTTCTGAGCATAAATAAAAGGAGCTATCGTATAGTTGATATCTATGCCTCTGACAGGGTTAATTGAATACAGAAAGCACAGCCCACTGAGATGGTTTTCATGGTAGCTGATGAGATTTGTTGGTATCAGGTTGTTTTTCCTGAAGAAGGGCTTATGCCCAAAATGTCGATTCTCCTGCTCCTTGGATGCTGCCTGACCTGCTGCGCTTTTCCAGCAACACATTTTTCAGCCCTGATCTCCAGCATCTGCAGACCTCACTTTCTCCTATCAGGTTGTTTTTTTGGTTTGACTTCATTTCCGGGATGTGGGTATTGCTGGCTCGGTCAGCCACACTGCTGCAGGGTGGGAGGCCACACCGTGGAACTATGGCGATTTCCCCTCCTAAAGGGCACTGGTAAATCAGGTAGAATTTTTACCCCAACAATTTCATAGTCATCATTAGACTCTTAACTCCAGATAATTGTTTTAATATTGATTTCAAATTCTACCACGTGCAATGGACCCTGTGTCCACTAATCACTATCTCACCATTCCGCTACTGTCCCCACCCACCCCACCTTTTTTATCTGTATCCCCTGCTACCCCAACAACTAGTCCTGAAGAAGGGTTAATACCCAAAACGTTGACTTCTCCACCTCCTGCTGCTGCCTGGCTTGCTGTGTTCCTCCAGCCTCCTGTTTGTCTATTTTGGATTCCAGCGTCTGCAGTTTTATTTTGTCTCTAACCCTCCCTGTAGGAGTCAGGGATCAGAGATCTATAACTTTACATGTTTTGGAGAGTAGGAAATGGAACAGCAGCTACGAGTGCATTGAACTCATCCTGTGGTTACCCTATCGGGTTCTGTTACAATTTCATGAGATTCCCCTCATTCTTCTACACTCGACAGAATGAAAATCCTATCTGATCCCGTCTCTCTTCATAAGTCAGTCATGACGGCGACTTTTATAGGTGCGCCATCGAGAGCATCCTGTCTGGATGTATCAGTACCTGGTATGGTAACTGTACCATTCAAGATCAGAGACAGTTACAGAGAGTGGGGAACTCAGCCCGGACAATCACAAAGGCCAACCTCCCATCTATGGAATCCATCTACCAGGCCCACTGTCAAGGAAAGGCCGTCAGCATTCTTAAAGATCCATCCCACCCTGGCAACGTTTTTCTACAACCTCTACCATCTGGGAGAAGATACAGAAGCCTGAACACACGCACCAGCCAGTTTTGTAACAGTTTCTACTCAACTGTTGTTAGAATACTGTATGGACTCACAAACTCTTAACATTCACTTGTATCTGTGTTTTTGTTTTTACTGCTGTTTACCTATTATTTGCTTATCAATGCTACTTAACTCTGTGATCTTCTTGTATCGCAAGACAAAGCTTTTCACTGTGCCTCAGTAATCGTGACAATAAATTCAATTCAATTCAATTCCGTCCTGACATCAGTCTTTGTTGCACTCCCTCCATAACCTGGACGTCTTTCCTTGGTTCTGGAGACCACAACTGCACACAATACTGCAGAAGTAGCCTCACCAAGGTCCTGTACAACTGCAGAAAGACATCCCTGCTCCGGCACCTGAAGTCTCTCGCTCTGAAAGCCAACAAAGCATTTGCCTTCTTCACCCCCTGCTGCACCGATATACTTGCTTCCAAGTGACTGGTGTCCCAGATCTCCACCTTTCCAAATCGATCTCTGATAATCCTCCTTCTTGGTTTTGCTGCCAGCAGGTAACCTCATTGTTAAGCTGCACTAACCTACACCTGCCATGCATTGGCCCATTCACTCAGCCAGTTCAACATCTCTGCAACCCCCCTCACAGAACATCCAGCCGGCTGCTGTCTGCAAACTTGGAGATATTGCGTTTAGCTTCCTTATCTGAATCATTAATGCACTTGGTGAATAGCTGGGGTCTGAGGACTGATGCTGATGTTACCCCCATAGTCACTACCTGCAGCCCAGAAAATGACCCATTTATTTCTACTCTTTGCTGTCTGTCTCCCAACCTAGAGATGCTTGTTTGACGACAGGGTAATCAGTGATAGGCAGTAATGCGGGTTTGAGGTTGCTATCAGATTACCCGTGTGCTTATTGAATGGTAGAACAGGCTTGAGGGGCTGAGTAGAGTACTCCTGAGTCGAGAGTATGGGACTGGAAAAGCACAGCATGTCAGGCAGTCTCTGAGGAGCAGGAGAATCGATGTTTTGGGCAAAAGCCCTTCATCAGGAATGAGACTGCTGTGCTTTTATAGCACCACACGCTTGACTCTGATCTCCAGAGTCTGCAGGCATCACTTTCTCCTAGAGTACTCCTGCTCCTGGTAATGTTTGCATGTTAATATTTTTTAAACACATTGGGGATTTGCACTTCCGGTGGTTGGAGACATACCGGGCCCGCGGGAAGACGGTCGTGGTTGTTGGATGTCAGTCATCTCAGCTCCAGGACATCTCTGTAGGAGTTCCTCAGGGTAGTGTCCTAGGCCCAAACCATCTTCAGCTGCTTCATCAATGACCTGCCGTCCATCGTAAGGTGAGAAGTGGGGAGGTTTGCTGATGACTGTGCGATGTTCAGCACTATTTGCGATTCCTGAGATACTGAAGCAGTTCACGTTCAAGTGCAAAAAGATCAGGACTGACAAATGGCAAGTAGCGTTTGCAACACATTAACGCCAGGATATTATCATCTCCTGTAAGAGACGATGTAACCACTGCTCCTTGACATTCAGAGGTCATGCCATCACCAAATCCCCCACGACCAACAGCTACCATTGACCAGAAACTGAACTGGGGATATCAAGACGAGGGGGCACAGTTGTAAAGTGAGAGGAGAGAGACTTTAAAAAATCATGAGGGGCAAATTTTTTTTTACACAGAGGGTGGTTTGCGTATGAAATGAACTTCCTTAGGAAATGGTGGATGCGGGTATAATTACAAAGTTTAAAAGACATTTGGATAGATACATGAATCAGAAATGTTTGGAGCATAATGGGTCAGGTGGCATTATGTTTAAGTTGGGAAAATGTTCAGCACGGACTGGTAAGACCAAAGCATCTGCTTCAATGCTGTATGACTCTACATAAATGCAATGGTTACCAGAGCCGGTCAGAGGCTAGGAATAATTCAGTGAATAACTCACCTCCTGATGACATTCAATGCTTGCAAAAGATGGGAAAAATGGCAAAGGAAAGGGGCAACTTTTTCACGCAGAGGGTGGTACGTGTATGGAATGAGCTGCCAGAGGAAGTGGTGGAGGCTGGTACAATTGCAACATTAAAAAGGCATCTGGATGGGTATATGAATAGGAAGGGTTTGGAGGGATATGGGCCGGGTGCTGGCAGGTGGGACTAGATTGAGTTGGAATATCTGGTCGGCACGGACAGGTTGGACTGAAGGGTCTGTTTCCATGCTGTACATCTCTATGACTCTATGGGAAAAGAAATTGGCACAGGATATCTACATTTTTTAATTTCAAAAATATACTTTATTCATAAAATAATTTGATGGTCTGTACAGTTGGTCATGCCATACGTACGTAAATATTTGCATACAGAGATCAGAATTTATCATTTGTATATACAGGTCAGTACGTTTATCAATCATATATCCATATGTTTAGCTGGGGGGTCAGCGGAGCCCAAATGACTGGGTGGGCCCCCTGTTCTTAGGCAGGCAGATGTTACACGGTGGTCTTTCCCCACCGCGCCTTGGCGGCAACTGACCCAAGCGTCCTTCACCGAGTTGATGATCCTCCAGGCACAGTTGATGTTCGTCTCGGTGTGCATTCCGGGGAACAGGCCGTAGAGCACGGAGTCCCGTGTCATGGCGTTGCTCAGGATGAACCTCGACAGACACCACTGCATTCCTCTCCAGACTTCCTCTGCGTAGGCACATTCCAGAAGGAGGTGTGTGACAGTCTCATCCCCCCCGCAGCCGCTTCGAGGGCAGCGTGCGGTGCGGCTGAGAGTCCGGGCGTGCACAAAGGATCTCACAGGCAGAGCCTTCTCACCACCAGCCAAGCCATGTCTTGGTGCTTGTTGGAAAGTCCTGGTGATGAGGCATTCTGCCAAATGGCTTTGACAGGCTGCTCAGGGAACCACTCGATAGGATCTGCCCTCTCCTTTTCCCGAAGGGTCTCAAGGACACTACGTGCTGACCACTTCCTGATGGAGTTGTGGTCAAAGGTGTTTTTCTTCATAAACTTCTCCACAAAGGACAGGTGATACGGAATGGTCCGACTACATGGAGCGTTCCGCGGCAGCGAGGCCAGGCCCATCCTTCGCAACACCGGGGACAGGTAGAACCTCAGTACGCAGTGACACTTGGTGTTTGCATACCGGGGATCCACGCACAGCTTGATGCAGCCGCTCACAAAGGTGGCCATCAGGGTGAGGGTGGCATTGGGTGTGTTTTTTCCCCCGTTGCCCAGATCTTTATACATCAAATCCCTTCGGACCCAGTCCATCTTTGATCTCCATATAAACTGGAAGATGGCCCGGGTGACTGCAGTGGCACAGGTTCTGGGAATAGGCCAGACCTGTGCCACGTACAATAGCAATGACAGTGCCTCACACCTGATGACCAGGTTTATTCCCACGATGAAGAGCGACCGTTGCTTCCATCTGCCCCAGTTTCTGCCTCACTTTGCTGATACGATCCTCCCAAGACTTGGTGCACGCCCCAGTCCCCCTGAACCAAATACCCAGCACCTTCAGGTGGTCGGTCGTGAAGGGGATCGAGGATTGGTCAGTCCAGTTCCCGAAGAGCATGGCCTCGCTCTTGCCTCGGTTTACCTTGGCCCCCGAGGCCCGTTCGAACTGGTCACAAATGCACATGAGTCTGTGCACGGACAGCGGGTCCAAGCAGAAAACGGCGACATCATCCATGTACAGGGAGGCCTTAACCTGCAGGCCCCCGCTGCCCGGAATAGTCACCCCTCTCAGGCTCGCATTCTTCCTGATGGTCTCGGCAAATGGCTCTATGCAACACACAAACAAGGCAGGAGAGAGAGGGCAGCCCTGCCTGACTCTAGATCTGACTGGGAAGCTATCTGATTCCCACCCATTGATGGAGACTGCACTGACAATGTTGGTGTAGAGCAGTCTGATCCAATTGCAGATTCCCTCCCCAAAGCCCATTTTGGAGAGAGCATCTCTCATATACATGTGTGATATCCTGTGAAAGGCTTTTTCCTGGTCCAGGCTGATCAGGCAGGTGTCCAACCCTCTGTACTGCACGTAGGCGATCATATCCCTGAGGAGTGCGAGACTCTCAGCGATGTTCCTGCCTGGTACAGCACAGATTTGGTCAGGGTGGATCACCGACCCCAGAGCAGACCTGACCCAGTTGGCGATTACCTTTGACAGAATTTTGTAATCTGCATTCGATAGTGAGATTGGTCTCCAATTTCTGAGTTCCTCCCCCCCCCCCCCCGCTCTGCTTGTAGATGAGGGTGATGATGCCTTTCCTCATGGATTCACTCATGGTACCTGCCCGAAGCATACTGACATACACCTCAGCAGGACCTGGCCAATCAAGTCCCACAGAGCGGAATAGAGCTCGACCGGGAGTTTTATTCTTTTCAAAGGACTCCAGGGCCTTGGTCAGCTCATCCAGAGATAGCGGCTGATCCAATCTCTCCTGTGTTCTGTCGTTTAAGACCTCCGCGATAGAAGGAAGGAAGGATTGGGAGGCCGCGCTGTCGGTTGGCTTCGTGTCATACAGACTGGCATAGAAGGATTTGCTGATCCTCATGGCACAGGATATCTACATGAGGAGTCGATCTGGGTGGAGCTAAGAAGCGACCAGGATCAGAAAGCCTTTGTAAGAGTTGCCTATGGTATTGCCTATTCTCCAATTAGGTAAAAACAATGACTGCAGATGCGGGAAACCAGATTCTGGATCAGTGGTGCTGGAAGAGCACAGCAGTTCAGGCAGCATCCAATGAGCAGTGAAATCGATGTTTCGGCCAAAAGCCCTTCATCAGGAATAAAGGCAGAGAGCCTGAAGCGCGGAGAGATAAGATACAGGAGGGTGGGGGTGGGGAGAGAGTAGCATAGAGTACAATGGGTGAGTGGGGGAGGGGATGAAGGTGATAGGTCAGGGAGGAGGGTGGAGTGGATAGGAGGAAAAGGAGGTAGGCAGGTCTGACAAGTCATGGGGACAGTGCTGAGCTGGAAGTTTGGAACTAGGGTGAGGTGGGAGAAGGGGAAATGAGGAAACTGTTGAAGTCCACATTGATGCCCTGGGGTTGAAGTGTTCCAAGACGGAAGATGAGGCATTCTTCCTCCAGGCGTCTGGTGGTGAGGGACCGGCGGTGAAGGAGGCCCAGGACCTCCATGTCCTCGGCAGAATGGGATGGGGAGTTGAAATGTTGGGCCACGGGGCGGTGTGGTTGATTGGTGCAGGTGTCCCGGAGATGTTCCCTAAAGCGCTCTGCTAGGAGGTGCCCAGTCTCCCCAATGTAGAGGAGACCGCATCGAGAGCAACGGATACAATAAATGATGTTGGTGGATGTGCAGGTAAAACTTTGATGGATGTGGAAGGCTCCTTTAGGGCCTTGGATAGAGGTGAGGGAGGAGGTGTGGGTGCAGGTTTTACAGTTCCTGCGGTGGCAGGGGAAGGTGCCAGGATGGGAGGGTGGGTTGTAGGGGCGTGGACCTGACCAGGTAGTCACAGAGGGAATGGTCTTTGAGGAAGGCGGAAAGGGGTGGGGAGGGAAATATATTCCTGGTGGTGGGGTCTTTTTGGAGGTGGCGGAAATGTCAGTGGATGATTTGGTTTATGCGAAGGTTTGTAGGGTGGAAGGTGAGCACCAGGGGCATTGTCCTTGTCACGGTTGGAGGGGTGGGGTCTGAAGGCGGAGGTGCAGGATGTGGACGAGATGCGTTGGAGGGCATCTTTAATCAAGTGGGAAGGGAAATTGCGGTCTCTAAAGAAGGAGGCCATCTGGTGTGTTCTATGGTGGAACTGGTCCTCCTGGGAGCAGATACGGCAGAGGCGGAGGAATTGGGAATACGGGATGGCATGTTTGCAAGAGGTAGGGTGGAAAGAGGTGTAATCCAGGTAGCTGTGGGAGTCGATGGGTTAGTAAAAAAATGTCAGTGTCAAGTTGGTCGTCATTAATGGAGATGGAGAGGTCCAGGAAGGGGATGGAGGTGTCAGAGATGGTTCACGTAAATTTAAGGTCAGGGTGGAATGTATTGGTGAAGTTGATGAATTGCTCAACCTCCTCGTGGGAGCACGAGGGGGCGCCAATGCAGTCATCAATGTAGCGGAGGAAGAGGTGGGGAGTGGTGCCGGTGTAATTACGGAAGATCAACTGTTCTACGTAGCCAACAAAGAGACAGGCATAGCTGGGGCCCATACGGGTGCCCATGGCTACCCCTTTGGTCTAGAGGAAGTGGGAGGATTCAAAGGAGAAATTGTTAAGGGTGAGGACCAGTTTGGCCAAACGAATGAGAGTGTCGGTGGAAGGGTACTGTTGGGGACGTCGGGAGAGGAAAAAATGGAGGGCTTGGAGGCCCTGGTCATGGCGGATGGAGGTATAGAGGGATTGGATATCCATGGTGAAGATGAGGCGTTGGGGGCCGGGGAAAGGGAAGTCTTGGAGGAGGTGGATGGTGTGGGTGGTGTCTCGAACGTGTGTGGGGATTTCCTGGACTGGGGGGATAAGACAGTATCGAGGTAGGTAGAGATGAGTTCAGTGGGGCAGGAGCATGTCATGGTGAGGCAGAGAATGGCATGAAACCAATTATTATTGATGCATGTAACAAGGGTGCTACAGTCATCAAAACAATCTTATTCCACAAGCAGACCATGCAGATCGCATTAGCAACAACTCTGCGGTGGATGAATATCGAGAGTTCATGCAAATTACTTTTTTGACCAGTGTGTTAAGGAACTAAGTCAGAGGCAGATTATGCTACATTGGGTTCTGTATAAAGAAAGGGTTATTAATAATTGTGATATGAAAGATCTTTCGGAAGAAATTAATCATAACAGGATCGAATTCCTTATTGAGATAGAAAGTGAATTTGTCCAGGACAAAACCGGGGTTCTAACTGTAAACAAAAGAAATGACTGAGGAATGAGGTGGTCAGTCACTTCATTGTAGTTACTATGAGGTGGTCAGTAACTTACGATGATCAGCTGAGGATCCTGGGATTGTATTCATTAGAGTTTAGTAGATTGAGGGGAGAGATAATAGAAACTTACAAAGTAATTCATGGCTTAGAAAGGATGGACACTGGGAAATTGTTCCCCTCAGGCGGGGATACTGGGACCCACAGGCACAGCCTTAGAATTAGAGGGGGTCAATTTAAAATGTAAATGAGGAGAGATTTCTTCAGCCGGAGAGTGGTGGGCCTGTGGAATTCAATGCAACGGAGTGCGGTGGAGGCCGGGACGCTAAATGTCTTCAAGGCAGAGATTGATAAATTCCTAATTTCACAAGGAATTAAGGGATATGGGGAGAGTACGGGTAACTGGCGCCGAAATGCCCATCAGCCTTGATTGAATGGCGGGGTGGACTCGATGGGCCAAATGGCCTTACGTCCACTCCTATTTCTTCTGGTCTTATTAAAAGGATAGACAAGGCTGAATTTCCAAGGAAACAATGCATGTATTGCAGCACATATAAATTCCTTTCAGGCAAAAAAAAACACAACAGGAAATGTTGATCAACCATGAGTTATAAAGAAATTCAGGATGGCATTGGTTCCAAAGAGGATTCCACATTAAGTTGCTAGGAGTAGCAAGCCCGAGGGCTGAGAGACATTTAAAAATCAGTTAAATAAGACCAAGAACTTGATTAGGGGGGAAATTAAAGTCTGGGAGTGACTTTGTAAGGAACATAAAAACAGACTGTAAGAGCTTTTCCTGTAAAAAGGAAAAGGTTTGTTAAAAACAATGTAGGCCGCTTGCAGTCTGAAGTGGTAAAACCGATAACAGAGATCAAGGTAAAACAATTAAAACAACTGCTTCTTTTCCGTAATCACACAAAGAGTGAGAAATGCTGAGGAAGTAAGGGTCTTTTGGGAAGGAATAATTAAAGGAAATTAGTATCAGTCAATAAATGTGGCACTTGAGAAATGAATGGGACTGAAATCTGTTCAATCCCCAAGGCCTGAGAATCTGCATTAACGTAGGTTACTAAAGGAAGTGACAGTGGAAATAATGGGAGTTTTAGTTGTAATTCCAAAAATCTGTAGATTCTGGAACAGTCCCAGTTGACTGGAGGTTGGCAAATGTGATCTCACAGAGGGAAAGAGAAAGGTAGGAATTGCAGGCTGATGAGCCTGACATAAGCAGTAGGGAAAAAGCTGAAGCTAATTCTGAAGGCCATAACAGTATACTTCGAAAATGCCGATGGAATTACACAGAGTAGGCGCGGGTTTATGAAGAGGAAATCACATCTGACAAACCCAGTGGAGAATTTCTGAGAATCTAACTGGTCGAATAGATGTGGGACATACCAGTGGAATGTGGTAGACTTGAATTTTCAGATGAAGTCCCACATGAGAGGCTGTTGTGAAAAGTTAGACAAGTGGTGGTTCCATTCTGGCATGGCCCGTGAAAATTGGTGAGCACACAGGAAGCAGAAGACAAGGATAAACAGGACTTTTTCAAAGTGGTATGCAATGACAAGCGGGGAAGCCACATGGTTCCAGCAATCCAGGATATATCTCACTTGTTTGGGTGGGGGAATCAAATGTAACATTTTCCAATGCTTGCTGACAAAAACCAAACTATAGCGGGGGAGTGAGGAGGATAAAGAAAGCTTCAGGGTGATTCCGACAAGCCAAATGGGCAATCCAATGCATGGCAACCAAATAGAATAGAATAGAGGCATAGTGTAGCTTTTAGGGCTCATGTGTACTCACTGAGTACGGGGAATAGTTTATACATCGCCAATTACAGCACTGACTTGGATACAAAAGTATGTTGGCACAGCTTCCTTTGTTCTAATATTTTAGGCAATACAGAAATAAAATGCCCAGCATTACAGAAAAGCACTCAGACCACGCTGGCACCTAGCTTCCATAAGACCATAAGACATAGGAGTGGAAGTAAGGCCATTCGGCCCATCGAGTCCACTCCGCCATTCAATCATGGCTGATTCCAGTCCGTACCAAGCCACATGTCATGTCGAGAGGTCGCCATGCTAATGCTGGGAGGTCACCACACCAACGCTGGGAGGCACCCACAGGAGAAGGATGCTGTGCCAGGCCGGGAGGTCACCACGCCAACGCTGGGAGGCCCCCACAGGATGACGCCAGTCTGTCAGGTCTGGAAGCTGCAGAGCCAGACAGGGAGGTTGCCATGCCCATGCTGGGAGTTGTTTGCAGGAGGGGGCCGCTGTGCCAGGCCTGGAGGTTGTCATGCAAGCACTGGGTGTTGCCTACAGAAGGGGGCCGTTGTACCCGGTCAGAAGATTGCCACGCCAACACTGGGAATTGCCTACAGGAGGAAGATGCTGTGCCAGGTCTGGAGGCCGCTGTGCCTAGCTGGGTGGTTGCCATGCCAACACTGGGAATTGCCTACAGAAGCAAGCCGCTGTACCAGGCCGGGAGGTTGCCGTGCCAACAATGGGAGTTGGCTACAGGAGGAGGCGGCTGTGCCAGACATGGAGGCCACCATGCCTGGCAGGGAGGTTGCTATGCCAACAGTGGGAGTTGCGGACAGTAGGGGACCACTGCGCCAGGCTGAGAAGTCAACACACCAACACTGGGTGGCTGCAGCACCAATGAAATGTGTGAAGTTTCCCACTTTGGTCAGAAGTAAACAGAATATCAGGTTATTGTTTAAATGGTGCGAGATGGATAAATATTGATGTTCAAAGGGATCTGTGTATCCTTTTGCACTCGTCATTGGAAGTAAAATGCGCAAATGCAGCAGACTGTTAGGACGGCACTAGCAAAGTGAGGGAGTTTGAGATGTGGAGTGAGGAAAGGCCTTGGTAAAATCAGACGTGGAGTACTCTGGGACGTTTTGGTCGCTTTCCCAAAATAAAACCATACTTGCCACAGAAAGAGTGCAGCAAAGGTTCCTTGGGTGGTAGGAATGTCCTATGAGGAGAGATTGGATGGTTTGAGCCTTTACTCATTGGAGTTGAGGAAAATGAGGGAAGATCTCATTGGAATGCATCAAATTCCAGCAGGATTGGATAGACTGGAGGGAAGGATGGCTTTCCTTCTAGTTGGGAAAGGTTCAGAACAAGACGTTCTGGTCGGGGGGGAAGGAGGGGGGTCAAATGAAGAGAAATTCCTTCACCCAGAAACTGCTGAGTCAGTGGAATTCTCTACCACAGAAAATTGTTGAAGCCAAAATGTTATATGTTTTCCAGTAGGGGGTAGATATTGTCCTTTTGCCTAAAGAGGCCAAAGGGAAATGGGGGGAGGGTGGGATTAGGGAACTGAGCTGAATGATCAACCATCATCATATTAAATATTGGAGCAGGCTCAAGGGGTCGGATGGCCTACTCCTGCTCCTATCTGCTACATGCAGAGATTGAACTCGACTAACCCCATAAACACAGCGGCTACCAAAGCAGGTTCAAGGCTCGGAATTCCTCAGTCAGTCACTTCCTGGATCTCCGAATCCTGTTCGCCATCTCCAAGGCACAAGGTGACGGAATGTTAAGTAAGAATGGTAAGAACTGCGGACGCTGTCAATCAGAAACAAAAGCAGAAGTTGCTGTAAAAGCTCAGCAGGTCTCGCGGCGTCAGTGCAGAGAAAGCAGGGTTAACATCTTGGGCCTGGTGACCCTTCCTCAGAACGAGGAGAAAGAGTCACCAGACCCGAAATGTGAACCCTGATTTCTCTTCGTAGATGCCACCAGACTTGCCGAGCTTTTCCAGCAATGTCTGTGATGGAATACTCCCCACTTGTCTTGGATGGGTGCAGCTCCAACAACATTCAAGACACTTGACACCATCCAGGACAAAGCACTTCAAGAGTTTGGCCAACTCCTTAGGCAACACGTTCCAAGCCCACGACCCCTACCATCCAGAAGAACAAAGACAGCAGATATATGGGAACACCATCACCATCCCCCTCCAAGCTACTCACCATCCTCACTTGGAAATATATCGCCGTTCCTTCAAGTGTCACTGGGTTGAAATCCTGGAATTCCCTCCCTAAGGGCATTGTGGGTCTACCCAAAGCAAGTGGACTGCAGTGGTTCAAGAAGGCAGCTCACCCCCACCTTCTGAAGGGGGCAACTAGGGATGAGAAATAAATGTTGCTCCAGCCAGCATTGTCCTTAGTTTCTAAAAAAATAATTAAACAGAGAGGTGGCCTCAACGGTATTTCATCGGAAACTCATCTCAGGTTCAACTGAGACACCAACTGAGACATCAAGCAGGATGGTTTAATCTTACCTGATAGGAAGAGTAATGGAATCAGTTATTGGGGAATCCTGGGACTTTTGTCCTCCCCCTATTTAACCGGAGCTCATTTCTGTTCATGCAACTCTGGACAATCAAGCTCATAATTTAATAGCAGTGGAGGACGTGAGGGAGGATGCGATGAAGTAGGTCTGGATGCTGTAAATGTGTCAGTAAGGCTGTGGTCTCAAATTGTAGCTCTGCACGGAGATGAGAACTTGAAGGTGGGAGGCTCGGGGGGGAGGTGGGGGAGAAAGGATAAATCCATGGGGGATACCTGAGGTGATGGTGTGAGAACAGGAAGTCATGTTAGTGATAGGGACACAGACAGCCAGGGGGACCTCAGAGAATATGAGCTCCCTGATTGGAACTCTTACTCTGGGCCAATCGGGGAGCTCTGGCTGATGCATATGAACAGGAGTCAGGGGTCACACGACCCCAGGATACAGTCCAAAAGGTTTATTCGAAAACACAAGCTTTCGGAGTCCTGCTTCTTTGTCAGCAGCGTTCTGAAAGCCGGTGATTTCAAATAGACCCATTGGACTATCTCCTAGTGTCATGTGACTTCTGACTTTGTCCACCCCAGTCCAACAGCAGCAGCTCCACATCCTAAACAGGAGTGTCTGTTCACTGTGAGAGCTGGCTCTGAGAGAGCTGGATCAGTGTCCAGGGCTCTCTACCTGCATGTGACTTGGTGACAGGATACCAGCCTCTGTGAAGTTATGTCATCATTGCAGTGATTCACTGCCGAGAGTTCAATTAATGAGAATATCTACAGTCCAAACTGGGACTGAAGACAGTCCAAAGCTGTTATTACAAGGTGCCATTGAGATGAACAACACAACAGAAGTGCGATAAACCATGGATGAAGAGAGGAATGAAAGGTTAGGTTAAGGTTAGGTAAGACAGAAAGTGAGCTTGAGGATGATCAGATCAGCCGTTGAATGGCAGGTCAGGCTCAATGGTCTATTCCTGCCCCTATACCTTATGAAGAATGCTACCAGGAGGCTGGATTGAAGTGTGTCCAATTTCAGAAAACCGCAGCGTGAAAGATAGAACTGGAATCTAACCTTTCATTATAACCTGTCCCAGGGTGGGGACCCTCGATTCTTTCCGATTGCAGATGCGAGCCCCCAAAATACTGACCGTTGAGGAGGAGTGAAGTGGGTGTCCATCTTTACTCAATCCCTCCCTCGCTTGGATGCACCAAACCTAACTTACAAGGGACCCTTCCACTCATGGATCCCTCCACACATCCCAAATGTCCCAGTGTTTCAAAATTGAATTGAATTAAATGTATTGTCATGTGTACTGAGGCACAGTGAAAAGCTTTGTCTTGCGAGCAATACAGGCAGATCACAGATTAAGTAGCAATACAGGCAGATCACAGATTAAGTAGCAATACAGGCAGATCACAGAGTTAGGTAACATAGATAAGTAAATCATGGATAAACAGCAGTAAAGACAAAAACACCGGTACAGGTGAATGTTAAGAGTTTGTGAGTCCATTCAGTATTCTAACAGTAGGGTAGAAACTGTTTCGAATCTGGCTGGTGCGTGTGTTCAGGCTTCTGTACCTTCTCCCCACTGGTAGAGGATGTAGAAAAACATTGCCAGGGTGGGATAGGTCTTTGAGAAGTCAGTTTAACCAGGGTAGATTGACCTGGTTAAAGAAGGAATGTGTTTATTAGTTATTAAAACGCAAGGAGCAGTAATAAAACAGAATGCAAGTGCTCAGATTGGAATGAGAGATGAACCCATGAGTTTGGTCTGTCTGTGAAAAATTGTGACCATTAAGGTGGGCAATTCCAGTAGCCATGTCTTTGGTAGTTGAGCAGTTTATTTGGAGATTTCTGGTTCTGCTGTTAGCTAAAAGCACTCTGAGACTTTAGTGACTTTATTACACAGAGGGTAGTGAACAGTAATTCTCAGTCATGCCCCTTCATAGCTCTCTTTACAACAGTGCAACCTGAACCACAAGCTAACACAATAGTATGCCAACACTGTAGCACACAGAGACCAGGGGATGCCATTCCGTCTTCATTCCACTACTTGTGTATTACTGGAAGGGTAAAGCAAAAACAAGTCTTTCCACCAAAACTGACGATCTTTCAATGTGTATCATGTCGACAGTCTGGGACGCAATCCACAGGAGATCGCTGTTCAGGGTTAAGAATGGCATCTCTCCTTTTGAAGTATTTCTGACTGAAGTTCCCTTGATACCCTTCAGTTGTAACATTCCATGATTCATCTCAGGACACAGAGAGTTTACACTACCTGAAAACACATCATTGTCCACCTTTTGGCTTTTATGCCTTTCTTTGAAAACATAATATAAGCTGAACTTAAAAGTTCTATATGTAGAGTCATCCAGTCATACAGTACGGAAACAGATCCCTCGGTCCAACTCATCTATGTCGACCAGATATCCTAACCCAATCTCATCCCATTTGCCAGCGTTTGGCCCATATCCCTCCAAGCCCTTCCTATTCATATACTCGTCCAGATGCCTTGTAATTGGTGTAATTCTATCAGCCTCTACCATTTTCACTGGGAGCTCATTCTATATGCGCACTACCCTCTGTATGAAAACGTTGCCCCTTAGGTCCCCTTTAACTCTTTCTCCTCTCACCATAAACCTATGCCCTCTAGTTCTGGACTCCCCAACCTCAGGGAAAAGACCTCAGCTATTCCCCCTACCCATGCGCCTCATGATTCATCATTGTCTACAGGTTTAGTACCAGAGGACTGGAGAATTGCAAATGTTGTGCCCTTGTCCAAGAAGGGAGGTAGAGATGACGCAGGTAATTATAGACCAGTGAGCCTCACATCTGTTGTTGGAAAAGTTTTGGAAAGGATTATAAGAGATAGGATTTATAATCATCAGCAAACAACAATTTGATTGGAAATAGGCAACTTGGATTCATCAAGAGCAGGTCCTGTCTCATAACCTCATTGAGATTTTTGAGAAGGTGACCAAGCATGTAGATGAGGGTAGGGCCATTGACGTGGTATACATGGACTTCAGTAAAGCCTTTGATAAGGTTCCACATAGTAGGCTGTTGGAGAAAATGCAGAGGCATGGAATTGAGGGTGATTTAGCAATTTGGATTAGAAACTGGCTTTCTGAAAGAAGGCAGCGAGTGGTGGTTGATGGAAAATATTCAGCCTGGAGTCCGGTTACAACAAGTAGTGTGCCACAAGGATCTGTTTAGGGACCTTTGCTGTTTGTCATTTTTATAAACGACTTGGACACGGGCCTAGGTGGATGGGTTAGTAGGTTTGCAGATGATACTAAAATCGGTGGAGTAGGGGAGAGTGTGGAAGAATGTTACAGGTTGCAGGGAGACTTGGATAAACTGCAGAATTGGGCTGAGAGGTGGCAAATGGAGATCAATGCAGCTAAATGTGAGGTGATGCACTTTGGGAAGAATAACAGGAAGGCAGAGTACTGGGTCAATGGAAAGATTCTTGGCAGTGTGGATGTGCAGAGGGATCTTGGAGGCCATGTACATAGATCCCTGAAAGTTGCAACCCAGATGGATAGTGCTGTTAAGAAGGCATACGGTGTGTTATGTTTCATTCGCAGAGGGATTAAGTTCTGGAGCCATGATGTCATGTGCAACTGTACAAAATTCTAGTGCAGCTGCACTTGGAATATTGTGGACGGCTCTGGTCTCCCCATTACAGGAAGGATGTGGAAGCATTGGAAAAGGTCCAGAGGAGACTTACCAGAATGTTGCCTGGTCTGGAGGGAAGGTCTTATGAGGAAAGGCTGAGAGACTTGGGTCTGTCCTCATTGGAGAGAAGGCTAAGAGGTAATTTAATAGAGACATGCAAGATGACCAGAGGATTAGATAGGGTAGACAGTGAGAGTCTTTTTCCTAGGATGATGATGTTAGTGTGTACGAGGGGACATAGCTGCAAATTGAGGGGTGTTAGATTTAAGACAGATGTCAGAGGCAGGTTCTTTACTCAGAGAGTGGTAAGGGCGTGGAATGCCCTGCCTGCTAATGTAGTCAACTCAGCCACATTAGGGAGATTAAAACAGTCCTTGGATAAGCACATGGATGATGATGGGATAGTGTAGGGGGATGGGCTTAGATTAGTTCACAGGTCGGCGCAATATCGAGAGCCGAAGGGCCTATTCTGTGCTGTTTCGTTCTCTGTTCTATGATTTTATAAACGTCTCTAAGGTTACCCCTCAGCCTGTAAATAATTCAGGATATATCCACTTTCCTCACACTACATACACTTAGATAGTTTTATTTACAGAGACACATTATAACCAGACGTCTTTGAACCCAGCAGCTGCTGTTTCAATTTTCTCCAATGTATTGTGAATTTCCCATCAATGCCTTCTATCTGAATGTAATTAATCCCTCAGTCAACATAATATTGACAGAAACTAAACTTCAGTCTGGACCAATGGGCTGAGTGATTTATTTCCATGCTGCTCATTTTAAGTGACTCGATGTCACCCTTTAACCTGCCTCCAGCCCAAGTTATGCTTGCATACGCCTTTTCCCCAAATCAACATATTCAGAGATGTTGTTACACATCTCTGGCACAGGAGGGATTTGAACCGGGCCAGGTGGTCCAGAGATAGGGAAACTACCACGGTATCACAAGAGCCCCAGTGACTCCATGTCCACTTACAGAATGAAGGGTTTGTTTGCTTTCTGATTGGTCAGGGAAGGTGATTGACCGTGCTGATGGACATGCCAAGTAGCCAATGTCAGGAACTGAGACATGGGGCAGGAGCTCACAAGATGAAACATCCAGGAACAGGACATAGCAGAATCGGCAGCGCACCCCCGTGAAAGGTGACCAATTTCCCACCACCACTGAGTTTCTAATCAAAGTCAAGTGACTGCAAGTCAGAAGATGTGAATTGCAAATTTCCTTTGTTACCAGGGCATTGTCAGGGCTGGGCTGATCCAACAATGATAGGAGACTAAACAGGCTGGGATTGTTTTTCATAGAGACAGGGGGGAGGATATTGTCAAGTGTACAACATTTTGAAGGGCATTGACAACGTAGATGGGCAATACCATTTCCCTGTTGTGGAGGGAGGGGTCAGTGACCAGGGGCAGAGTTTTTGAGTTAGAAGCACGAGGTTTCAAAGAGAGTTGAGGAAATAATCACCACCCAGAGGATTGTGGGTACCTGGAATCCAGTACCTTAAAGAGGACAGAGGCAAGAACCCTCAAGGCATTTAAGTTCAAAATCACACAACACCAGATTATAGTCCAATGGGTTTATTTGGAGCATTTTCAATGAGCGGCTCCAAGAGCTGGGGCTTCCAAATAAACCTGTTGGACTATAACCTGGTGTTGTGTGATTTTGAACTTTGTCCAATACCAGCACCTCCACATCAAAGCATCTAATAACTATTTAGATGAGCACTTGAAACACCATACCTTACAAAGCTAAGGGCCAAGTGCTGGAAAGTGGAGTTAAAATAAATGGACGTTCGTTGAGAGGCACAGACATGATGGGCCGAAAGGCCTTTGTCAGTGCTGTTAAAACTCTATGACTACAAAGTTCCTTTATCTGGGACACATCCCCTCAGTTTCATGTGTTTGGAGATGGGTTTGGAACTTGTCACAGGTGCCTGAGCGTCCTTTGACTGTACGCGTTCCATAGGTTTTGAGAAGGAAACACCGAGATAGACTAATTGGTAAAATATTTGACCTCTCATTTCTATAGCGAGGTCAGGCCATCCCAAAATGTAGGCAATGAAGGTCTTTGGCTTTAAGGGTGGTCACTGCTGTAGAAAAAGTGGCAGCTGAAATTGAGCTGAACAAGTCCCGCAGACACAGCAGTCTGGCAGTGACCTGGGTTATTAAAAATAATATCTGCTTTAGTGTTTTGAGGGACACATAATACTTAGAATGTGAAAGACAACTTCTCTGGTATTTTTCTGATCTCTTGCTCCACCATTTGATCTAAGTGAGGTTATCTCTCAATCCTGCATTGGACCATTTGTTGTATGACCAAGGCCCTGGTGAAAGATCTCATGCTTTTATACCAATACCTATTTTTTTATTTTTCTACTGGTCTATGAAATAATGTTTAACGTTTTAACTCTCATTTAGAGTCACAGAGATATACAGCACAGAAACAGACCCTTCAGTCCAACTCGTCTATGCTGACCAGATATCCCAACCTAATCTAATCCCATTCGTCAGCACTTGGCCCATAACTCTCCAAACCCTTCCTATTCATATACCCATCCAGATACCTTTTAAATGTTGCAATTGTACCACCACTTCCTCTGGCAACTAAATCCATACACGCACCACACGCTGTGTGAAAAAGTTGCCCCTTAGGTCCCCTTTACATCTTTCCCCTCTCGTCCAAAACCTATGCCCTTTAGTTGGGGACTACCCCTGACTTACTTTTTTGCAGTTAATTTCTTTCTTGTTCGCAGGTGCCTAGTTATATAAGATGGCGTCATGTGTGGCGATATAATGCACTTTTCACTGTGTGCCCCGGTTTCCTCCCCAGGATGTGCAGTTAGGATGAATTAGCCATGCTAAATTACCCATAGTGTTCAGGGATGTGCAGGTTAATGTGGATTGGCCATGTTAAATGATCCGTACTGTTCAGGATGTGTAGGTTAGGGTGGATGGCCATGCTATATTACCCATTGTGTTCAGGGTTGTGTGGGTGAGGTGGATTAGCCGTGGGGAAATCCGGAGTCACAGGGATATGGGCGGGGGGGGAATGAGTCTGGGTGGGATGATCTTTGGAGAGTCCATGTGGATCCTTTGGGCTGAATGGCCTGTTCCCACATTGTAAGGATTCTATTGAAAAAACAATTCACCAACATCACCCAATTGAATGATCTCCTCATTGCGCCATTGCAGTTTGTGGGATCTTGCTGTGCCATACTTCCTACATTCCAAAGGGGACCGCACTTCGAAAAGCACTCGACTGATTGCGGGGAGATCCTGATGCTGTAAAGGTTGCTTTATGAAAGAACGCCTTCCTTTCTCTCTGCCCTTGCTGCCTGTTGGAAATGGTACTCTGCGGTGATCAAACCGGACCCAGTTTGAGGGATCGAGTGGCTCACTCGGTTTTTTTTTCAGGGTGACCCCGACGCTGTACGAACACAGGCAGCCCCGCACGCTGGCTCTTTCACACCCACTCAACGCCCACACCCAAGCGTGGGACAAAAAGATGCACAAAGGTTGGGAGAGGACAGCGCTGATCCTCCACACTCAGCTCTGAGCGTGTCACACAGATGCACATCAAAGCTCTGGGTTTGATACTAATCCGTATAATTACTGGCTGTGATCAGAAGGTAAAGAAAAAAAGACAGCTTTGATCAGCTGGAGGACGGAGATGAGAGATGTTAAGAAGATTATCCTTTTACCAGGGCTGGGAATCTCAAAATAAAGGATGAGCTGATTCTTGGTGAGTTATCGTTAATGGGAGAATGTCCTGAACTGACCTTGATTTGTTTTATTTTGGGTCAGAGTAGAGCAATGCAGTGTATTCAGACCCCATGCTCTATCACAAAGATTAATATATGCTTGTGTGGTTCCATTTAAACACTTGCACGTTTAATTGGAAGCTTGACATAGTAGATACAGAGAAGCTATTTCTCTTAGAGTAAGAACCTAGAATTGAAAGTGTAATCTTAAAGTTAGAGCTGGGCACTGTGTGATTGTGGGATGATGACGGTATCGTGGTATCAGAGGGCTAACAATCCAAAATCTCAGGGCAATCCTCAGGAGAATGAGGGTTCAAATCTCACTGTGTCTAATTATTCTTTTAAAAAAAGACTTGAGATAAAGAGAGCTGACCTAATGGTGATCATGTAACAAACTTTGATGTTTGCAAAAACCCACCAGGTCTTGGAAGGAAGGAACCCTGTCATCCACTTCTTCACACAGGGAGATGTGGAAATCTGGAGCACTCTCCTCTGAAAGACTGCACATGTGCCCCAAGTGTACCACTCTGTGCTGGGACCTCTACTGGTGAAGTTATCACCTGACTGTAAATGGAGTTGGTACACCTGCCCTAAAATAAAATAATTGCAGGCCGTTCCACACCCTGACTACTCTCTGAGTGAAGAAACCATCCCTGATATCTGTCCTAAATCTATCACCCCTCAATTTAAAGCTATGTACCCTCACGTTTCCCATCACCATCCGAGGAAAAAGGCTCTCCCTGTCCACCCTATCTAACCCTCTGATTATCTTATATGTCTCTATTAAGTCACCTCTCAACCTTCTTCTCTCCAATGAAAACAGCCTCAGTTCCCTCAGACTTTCCTCGTAAGACCTTCCCTCCATATTAGCAACTTCCCAGAAAATCTCCTCTGCACCCTTTCCAAAGCTTCCACATCCTTCCTATGATGCGGTGACCAGAGCTACGTGCAATGCTCCAGGTGCAGCCGCACCAGCGTCTTGTACAGCTGAGGCATGACCTCGTGGCTCCAAATCTCAGTCCCCCGACTAATAAATGCAACACACCATATACTTTCTTAACAAGCCTGTCAAATGGTCTGTTAGCATTCCCTGTCAACTTTCAGGGATTTGCACCTGGACACCGGGATCACTCTGTTCATCTACATTTCCCATTAGCCCAGTACTCTGCATTCCTGTTACGTTTCCTGAAATGAACTATCTCACACTTTTCCACATTAAACTCCATTTGCCACTTCTCAGCCCTGCTCTGCATCTTATTCAAATCCCTCTGTAACCCACAACATGCTTTGACACTATCCACAACTCTGCCTACCTTAGTGACATCTGCAAATTTACGAAACCATCCTTCTACACTCACCTCCAGATCATTTATAAAAATGACAAACAGCAGTGGCCCCAAAACAGATCTTTGCAGATCTGTTACTAGTAACCGAACTCTAGGATGAACATTTCCCATCAACCACCGCCCTCTGTCTTTTGTCATCTAGCCAATTTTTGATCCAAACTGCTAAATCACCTTCAATCCTGAAACTCTGTATTTTGTGCAATAGCCTACTGTGTGTTACCTCATCAAACATCTTACTGAAGTCCAGATACACCACATCATCAACCTTCATCAACCTGTTTTTTCATCTTCTCGAAGAACACAATAAGGTTAGTGACACAAAACCTACCCTTCACCAAACCGTGTTGACTATCCCGAATCAAATTATTCCTCTCCAGATGATTATAAACCCTATCTCTTATGACCTTTTCCTACATCTTACCCATAACCAAAGTAAGGCTCACTGGTCTATAATTACCAAGGTTGTCCTGACTCCCCTTCTTAAACAAGGGAACAGCATTTGCTATCCTCCAATCTCTGGCACTACTCCTGTTGACAATGATGACATAAAGATCAAAGCCAAAGGCTCTGCAATCTCCTCTGCAATCAGCCTGGAGCCCAGTTACAAGTGGAGTTCGCAGGGATCAGTTCTGGGTCCTCTGTTTTTTGTAATTTTTATTAATGACTTGGAAGAGGGAGTCAAAGGGTGCATCAGTAAATTTGCAGACAATACAAAGATTGGTGGAGTTGTGGATAGTGAGGAGGGCTGTTGTCGGCTGCAAAGGGACTTAGATATGACGCAGAGCTGGGCTGAGGAGTGGCAGATGGAGTTCAACCCTGCCAAGTGTGAGGTTGTCCATTTTGGAAGGACAAATAAGAATGCGGAATACAGGGTTAACGGTAGGGTTCTTAGTAAGGTGAGGAGCAGAGGGATCTTGGGGTCTATGTTCATAGCTCTTTGAAAGTTGCCACTCAGGTGGATAGAGCTTGTAAGAAGGCCTATGATGTATTAGTATTCATTAGCAGAGGGATTGAATTCAAGAGTCGTGAGGTGATATTGCAGCTGTACAGGACCTTGGTAAGGCCACATTTGGAGTACTGTGTGCAGTTCTGGTCGCCTCATTTTAGGAAAGATGTGGAAGCTTTGGAGAGGGTGCAGAGGAGATTTACCAGGATGTTGCCTGGAATGGAGAATAGGTCGTACGAGGATGAGTTGAGAGTGCTAGGCCTTTTCTCATTGGAACGGCGAAGGGTGAGGGGTGACTTGATAGAGGTTTATAAGATGATCAGGGGAATAGATAGAGTAGACAGTCAGAGACTTTTCCCCCGGGTACAACAGAGTGTTACAAGGAGACACTCCACATACGGTCTGCCTTCTGTGTGGGAAAGTTGTCCCTCAGGTCCCTTTTAAACCCTTCCCCTCTCACCTTAAACCTATGCCATCTAGTTTTAAACTCACCTTTGCAATTCACCTAACCTATGCCTCTCGCGATTTTATAAACCTCTATAACGTTACCCCTCAACCTCCTACGCTCCAGTGAATCAAGTCCCATCTATTCAACCTCGCCTTATAACTCAAACCTCCTAGTCCCCATTACATCCTGAAAATACTTTCTGAACCCTCTCCAATTTAGTAACATCCTTTCTCTTACAGGATGGCTAGAACAATACACAGTCCTCCAAAAGTAGCCTCACCAATGTTCTATACTGCGACATGATGTCCCAACTCCAACTTAATGCTTTATTTTAATTTATTCCTTTTGTGGGATGTGGGCATTGTTGCCTGGGGCAGAATTTATTGCCCGTCCCTAGTTGCCCCCTGAGAAGGTGGGGGTGAGCTGCCTTCTTGAACCGCTGCAGTCCATGTGCTGTAGGCAGACCCACAATGCCCTTAGGGAGGGAATTCCAGGATTTTGACCCAGCGACAGTGAAGGAATGCGCGATATATTTTCAAGTCTGGATGGTGAATGGCTTGGAGGGGAACATGAAGGTGGTGGTGTTCCCATGTATCTGCTGCCTTTGTCCTTCAAGATGGAAGTGGTCGTGGGTTTGGAAGTTGCTGTCTGAGGATCTTCGGTGAATTTCTGGAGGGCATCGTGTAGATAGTACACACAGGTGCTCCTGAGCATCGATGGTGGAGGGGTTGGCTGTTTGTGGGTGTAGTGCCAATCAAGTGGGCTGCTTTGCATTGGATGGTGTCTAACTTCTTGAGTATGGTTGGGGCTGCATCCATCCAGACAAGTGGGGAGTACGCCATCACACTCCTGGCTCAGGCCTTGTTGATGGTGGACAGGCATCAGGGAGTCAGGAGGTGAGTTACTCGCTGCAGTATTCCTAGCCTCTGACCTGCTGTTGTAGCCACTGTGCTTATACAGTGAGTCCAGTGAGTGTCTTGTCACTGATAACTCTCACGATATTGTTAGTGGGGGATTCAGTGGTGGTAACACCATTGAATGTCAAGGGCAGTGGTTAGATTGACTCTTGTTATTGATGATCATTTAGGTGGTGTGAATGTTACTTACCACTTGCTAGCCCAAGCCTGGATATTGTCCAGATCTTGTAGTATTTGAACATGGAGTGTTTCAGTACCTGAGGAGTCGCGAATGGTGCTAAAAATTGTGCAAAATCATTGACGAACATCTCCAATTCTGACCTTTTGATGGAGGGAAGATCATTGATGAAGCAGCTGAAGATGGTTGGGCCTGAGGAACGTCTGTAGAGATGTCCTGGAGCTGCGATGACTGACCCCCAATAACCACAACCATCTTCCTATGTGACAGGTATGAATCTAACAATTGGGGAGTTTGCCCTGGTAGCCACTGATTCCGGTTTTGCGAGGGCTCCCTGATGCCTCACTCAGTTGATTGCAGCCCCCGTGATGTTAAGGGCTGTCACTCTCCCCTCCCCTCTGGAATTCAGCTCCTTTTGTCCAAGTTTGAACCAAGGCTGTAATGAGGACAGGAGCTGAGTGACCCTGGGGGAACCCAAACTGGGCGTCACTAAGCAGGTTATTACTGAGCAGGTGCTGCTTGATAGCTCTGTTGGTGACACCTTCCATCACTTTACTGATGATGGAGAGTAGATGGATGGGTTCGGTAATTGGTCAGGTTGGATTTGCCCTGTTTTTTTATGCAGAGGGACATACCTGGACGATTTTCCACATTGTCGGGTAGATGTCAGTGTTGTAACTGGACTGGAACAGCTTGGCTCGGGGAGCGGCAGGTTCTGGAGCATACGTCTTCAGTACTATTACCGGAATGTTGTCAGGGCCCATAACCTTTGCAGCATCCAGTGTCTCCAACTGTTTCCTGATATCACATGGAGTGATGCTGAATATGCTGAAGACTGGTAGGGGAGAGGCTGGGGACCACGAGAGGGGGCTGAGCAACAAAGGCAAGCATGTCAAATGTGTTCTTAACCACCCTGTCCATCAATCACAAATAAGGGAGAGCAAAGATTTGAGGCCACTTGGAGGGTGGTTAAATAACTCCACAGAGGCCAATATCCCATCACAAACTCCCTCTTTATTTACGTCTGGAGAGTCCTTGACACTGCTCCAGCTCCCTCAGAGCCAGCTCTCTGAGTGAACAGAACCTCTGACATTCCTGTTTATACCTGTCAGCCAGGGCTCTGGTACAGACCAGATTAACAGCCCCAATCAGGGAACTCATCTTCTCTGTGGTCCACCTGATTTACTGTATTGCAATCTCTACGGGGGAGGGGAATGGATATTGCAGCTGGCGATGGATCAGCTCTAACACCTTGCTGCTCCTACGGCCAATCAGTACAGACGCAATGTGATGAATAGCCACTGTTTGTGCTGTAACCATTCTGTGATTCTGCGTACCTGTTTTTAATCAATATTGAACAGCAAGGCTTCCATCTGGGAGATCCCAGAGCGTTTGTCCACTTCCCCTCCACATATGGCTGTGGTGCATCTTTCTGTCTGGTGTAAGATGCTTTCGAGGGTTGCTTTATGGGCTCCTCTGTCGATTAATACACACAGCCCGAATAAAAAGAGAAATCCAATGTTGAAGCCATCACCTGATCTCTCAATAAACGGAATATTCCCTCTCAGTGGATTAAAGAGTCAAAGAAAGAGAAAAGAAAACATCATCCTGCCCGTTCATTTGTTTCCCTAAAGTTTTACAGGAACTCTGTGACATGAGGTGGGTGATCTCCCGACTGTACATAGGGTCTTGTTAAACTTCAAAGAGTTCAAACACGATTAACAAGGATGTTGCCAGGATTGGAGGGTTTGAGCTTTAGGGGGAGGCTGAATAAGCTTTTTCACCTGGAGCTTTGGAGGTTGAGGGGGGACCTTATAGAGGTTTATAAAATCATGAGGGGAATGGATAAGGTGAATAGCCCAGGACTTTTTCCTAGGATAGGAGAGTCCAGAAGAGAGGCCAAGTGCTGGCAAATGGGACTAGATTAATTTAGAATATGTAGTCTGCATAGACGAGTTGGACCAAAGGGTCTATCTCCGTGCTGTACATCTCTATAACGACGACTCTGTGACTCGGCGGCAGTTTTTTTTCCCACAGGATGGGAAAGGGGAGTAAAAATAACTGTTAATTGGTGCAAGATTCAGTGTCGATATGGGTCAAGGTCCAAGTGAAGGAGAGGGGGTGACCTGCACGAGATGTTTCAAATTAACACTGAAATATGACCCGCTGAGTAAAAATGAATAAACTATCGGGTAAATCCATATGCTGCAGTGGCTGCCATTTCAGGAGATAATTCATAGTCCTTGACAAAACTATATTCCTGTGAGGAAGAAAGAGTCCAGGAGAATCCGTAGCTAATTAAAGGAGTTGCAAATGATATCAAATGAAATTAAAGATGTGCAAAGCTATGAGGTTCATAGTCTGCCAGATTATAGAGTCATACAGCACCTTAGGCCCAACTCGCCAATGCTGACCAGATATTCAAAATTGAACTATTACATTTTGCCAGCATTTGGCCCATATCCCTCTAAACCCTTTCTATGATATACCTATCCAGCTGCGCAATTGTACCAGCCTCCACATTTCCTCTGGCAGCTCACACCACCTTCTGCATGAAAAGATCAGAACATAGAACATAGAACAATACAGCACAGAACAGGCCCTTCGGCCCACGATGTTGCACCGAACATTTGTCCTAGCTTAAGCATCTATCCACGTGCCTATCCAATTGCCGCTTAAAGGTCATCAATGATTCTGACTCTGCCACTCACAAAGGCAGCGCATTCCATGCCCCCACCACTCTCTGGGTAAAGAACTTACCCCTGACATCCCCCCTATACCTTCCACCCTTCACCTTAAATTTATGTCCCCTTGTAACACTCTGTTGTACCCGGGGAAAAAGTCTCTGATTGTCTACTCTATCTATTCCCCTGATCATCTTATAAACCTCTATCAAGTCACCCCTCACCCTTCGCCGTTCCAATGAGAAAAGGCCTAGCACTCTCAACTCATCCTCGTACGACCTATTCTCCATTCCAGGCAACATCCTGGTAAATCTCCTCTGCACCCTCTCCAAAGCTTCCACATCTTTCTTAAAATGAGGCGACCAGAACTGCACACACTACTCCAAATGTGGCCTTACAAGGTCCTGTACAGTTGCAACATCACTTCACGACTCTTGAATTCAATCCCTCTGCTAATGAACGCGAATACACCATAGGCCTTCTTACAAGCTCTATCCACCTGAGTGGCAACTTTCAAAGATCTATGAAAATAGACCCCAAGATCCCTCTGCTCCTCCACCTTACTAAGAACCCTACCGTTAACCCTGTATTCCGCATTCTTATTTGTCCTTCCAAAATGGACAACTTCACACTTGGCAGGGTTGAATTCCATCTGCCACTCCTCAGCCCAGCTCTGCATCATATCTAAGTCCCTTTGCTGCTGACAACAGCCCTCCTCACTATCCACAACTCCAACAATCTTCGTATCGTCTGCAAATTTACTGACCCAACCTTCGACTCCCTCTTCCAAGTCATTAGTAAAAATTACAAAAAACAGAGGACCCAGAACTTATCCCTGCGGAATTCCACTTGTAACTGGGCTCCAGGCTGAATATTTACCATCTACCACCACTCTCTGACTTTGACCGGTTAGCCAGTTCTCTATCTAGCCAAATTTCCCACTATCCCATGCCTCCTGACTTTCCACAAAAGCCTATCATGGGGAACTTTATCAAATGCCTTACTAAAATCCATATACACTACATCCACTGCTCTACCCTCATACACATGCTTGGTCACCTCCTCAAAGAATTCAATATGACTTGTAAGGCAGGACCTACCCCTCACAAATCCGTGCTGGCTGTCCCTAATCAAGCAGTGTATTTCCAGATACTCATAAATCCTATCCCTCAGTACCCTTTCCATTACTTTGCCTACCATAGAAGTAAGACTAACTGGCCTGTAATTCCCGGGGTTATCCCTATTCCCTTTTTTGAACAGGGGCACAACATTCGCCACTCACCAGTCCCCTGGCACTACCCCCGTTGACAGTGAAGACAAAAAGATCATTGCCAACGGTACTGCAATTTCCTCTCTTGCTTCCCACATAATCCTAGGATATATCCCGTCAGGCCCGGGGGACTTGTCTATCCTCAAGTTTTTCAAAATGCCCAACACAACTTTCCTCCTAACAAGTATCTCCTCTAGCTTACCAGTCCATTTCATACTCTCCTCTTCAACAATACGGTCCCTCTCATTTGTAAATACTGAAGAAAAGTACTCATTCAAGACCTCTCCTATCTCTTCCGACTCAATAGACAGTCTTCCACTACTGTCCTTGATCGGACCTACCCTCGTTCTCGTCATTCTCATGTTCCTCACATATGCATGAAAGGCCTAGGGGTTATCCTTGATCCTACCCGCCAAAGATTTTTCATGCCCTCTCTTAGCTCTCCTAACCCTTTTCTTCAGCTCCCTCCTGGCTATCCTGTATCCCTCCAACGCTCTGTCTGAACCTTGTTTCCTCAACCTTATGTAAGCCTCCTTCTTCCTCCATACAAGACATTCAACCTCCCTCATCAACCAAGGTTCCCTCACATGACCATCTCTTTCCTGCCTGACAAGTACATACATATCAAGGACATGTCATATCTGTTCCTTGAAAAAGTTCCACATTTCAATGACATCCTTCCCTGACAGCCTATGCTCCCAATTTATACTCCTCAGATCCTATCTTGCGGCATCGTATTTGCCCTTCCCCCAATTGTAAAACCTACTCTGTTGCACGCACCTATCTCTCTCCATAACCAAGGTGAAAGTCACAGAATTGTGGTCACCATCACCAAAATGCTCACCCACTAACAAGCCCATCACTTGTCCCGGTTCATTACCGAGTACCAAATCCAATATGGCCTCCCCTCTGGTTGGACAATCTACATACTGAGTTAGAAAAGCTTCCTGGACACACTGCGCAAACACTACCCTGTCCATTCTACTTGATCTAAAGAGCTTCCAATCAATATTTGGGAAGTTGAAATCCCCCACGACTATGACCCTGTGGCTTCTGCACCTTTCCAAAATCTGTTTCCCAATCTGTTTCTCCACATCTCTGCTGCTATTGGGGGGCCTATAGTAAACACCCAACAAGGTGACTGCACCTTTCCTATTTCTGACTTCAGCCCATACTACCTCCAAAGGCAGATCCCCCTCGAACTGCCTTTCTGCAGCTGTTATACCATTTCTAATTAGCAACGCCACCCCCCTCCTTTTTTACCACCCCCCCAATCTTACTGAAACATCTGTAACCAGGAACCTCCAACAACCATTCCTGTCCCTCTTCTATCCACGTTTCCGTGATGGCCACAACATCGTAGTCCCAAGAATCGATCCACGCCTTACGTTCACCCACCTTATTTCTGATACTCCTTGCGTTGAAGTATACACATTTGAGCCCATCTGTGTCCGCAAGTATTCCCTGCCAGTGCTACCTTCTCCACAGCCTCCCTACATTCTTGGACATCCTGAAAAACAGCTAACCTACTTGCTGGACAACGAGTCCTGATCCCATCCCCCTGCCAAATTAGGTTAACACCCACTCCAGAAGAGTGCTAGCAAACCTACCTCCCAGGATATTTGTGCCCTTCTGGTTCAGGTGCAACCCGTCCTGCTTGTACAGGTCCCACCTTCCCCAGAACGCAGTCCAATTGTCCAAATACCTGAAGCCCTCCCTCCTACACCATCCATGTTCAACTGCACTCTCTCCCTATTCCTTGCCTCACTGTCACGTGGCACCGGTGACATTGTCCCTCAGGTCCCTTATTGATCTTTCCCCACTCACTTTAAACCTATGCCTTCTAGTTATTGACCCCCCCCCTACCCTTGGGAAAAGACTTTGTCTATTCACCCTATCCATGCCCCTCATGATTTGATAAACCTCTGAACCGTTTTGCAGCTTTATTTTCTCCATCTTGTCCAGAGAAGTTGAAGAGTCAGCTACCAATTGGACCCCCAGTTAAATATTAGATATTATCAATGTGACCCCTTTCTGTATTGATTGTTATGGACCAAAACAAACCCCCTCAAAATGTGTTAGGGAGATAGCTTACAGCCCAATATAGAACATAGAAAAATACAGCGCAGTACAGGCCCTTTGGCCCTCAATGTTGTGCTGATCCAAGCTCACCTAACCTACACTAGCCCACTTTCCTCCATAAGCCTATCCAATGCCCGTTTAAATGTCCCTAAAGAGGGAGAGTCCACCACTGTTACTGGCAGGGCATTCCATGAACTCACGACTCACTGAGTAAAGAATCTACCCCTAACATCTGTCCTATACCTACCACCCCTTAATTTAAAGCTATGCCCCCTCGTAATATCTGACTCCATACGTGGAAAAAGGTTCTCATGGTCAACCCTACCTAAACCCCTATTTTCTTAGTTTAAAGTCAAATGTGAGGTGTTGCATTCTGGTAGCAATTCGATCAATCCAACTACTAAATTTGAAGCAAAGTGGACTCTATCCATAATTATCATTAAAATGGAACAAAAGAAAGAAGAAATTGGATTAACCTAACTCTACAGGAAAAATTAACAGAATAATAGATTATTTAACTACCAGGCTCCAGATTGGTTTCACAGGTCGGTGCAACATCCAGGGCCGAAGGGCCTGTACTGCACTGCAATGTTCTATGTTCTATGCAAACAGTAACTGTTCCAATATAGTAACATCCCATAATCACACCCTTGGCAAAGACAAATCAGCAAAATAGAGTGTTGCACTTGTAGCCCTCCAGTCTAGAGGGAACCAAGAGAGAGAGAAGCAAAGAGAGATGTATTGCAGCTTCCAAGCCCAGCTTCAGGATGCCAGCAGCTGCTCTGGAATCAAACAAAAAATCCTGGTTTTGTGGGAGCTTGATCCCACCCATTCAGGCTGCTTTTACTATTCCAACTTTAAAAAGTAACGCAAGGCCTCACAAACTGTTTACTTTATTGGATTCAAATAGACCACTTTTCACCTCTTTAATAAAACACCTCTTCAAAAAAAAAGACCAAAATACACTTCCAAAGGCCACAGTATTGTGACAAGACAGCCCACTTTTCGTTGGTCTGCATTATGGCCAGACCCAAGGTGGGGTATCCCAAAAGTTAGGATGGTCCCAGATAGGAAACTCCAAACTGTTAAGTTCCTGAGGAGGGATAAACTGTCTCCTCTCCTTCGTTCATCCATTCATCTGATCCCTGGACAGGTCACAACAAAGGTACCTCTGAAAAGGATCCCTCCCTTTGTGGATACCTATTTCCCAGATTAAAATTAACTTCTGTTTTGTAAAGGGTTAATCTGAAAATCTTTTCCAGAGCTAAACAAAAAAGATTGAGTTTATTAGTTAGTAAATAAGGAATAATGTAATAAGCATACAGATAGATTTGGAATAGGAAGATAATCTGAAATTGTTTCAGGTCCTCTCAGTGGGTCAGTTATAGTGGAATGTTGATTTTGCTGACAACATTCCGAGTGAGAGATCCCTCTGGTCTTGTTTCCTTCTGACTGTTTATCTGGTGAGTTGCTTTCCAACACTCAGAGTGAGAGTCTCCTTTTACCTGAAGTGCAGGGGTGACAGTTCTTTACGCCTTCCAGCACACGAGCATGTGAACCAAGGCTGGTATCTATGAACCCTGGTTCACTTGTGCACTTTCTTCCATGAGTGCAACCTCTCCCACTGGGACACACAGACCAGGGTCACAGTCAGTTTCTAACCCCTTTTCTTCTGCCCTCTCAGAAGAGCAAAGCACAAAACGTTATTTATAAGAAGTGGCTTTCTGAAGGGGAGGAAGGTTAGTGATGCCGGCCCCTTTAATCTTTTCCGATTACAGCTTTCTGTCTTTGTTTACAAATTTCCCTGCCCCTCTACAGGTAAGATATTCCATGGGTCCCACAGTTATCATCATGTAGCACTGAATTTATCTCTGCAAACCTTTTGGTCTGCAGCAGTCATCTATTTGAAAAAAGATAGTAAATTTTGAAACTAACAGTTAAAAAGATGTAGGCGTAGTTGTACTTTGGGATTTTGATCCCCTAGTTGCCCATTGAGCAGGTAGGTGGGGGGTGAGCTGCCTTCTTGAACCACTGCAGTCCACCTGCTGTGGGTTGACGAGTGTTGTGTTGGAAAAGCACAACAGGTCAGGCAGCATCCGAGGAGCAGGAAAATCGACGTTTCATAAGCCCTGATTCACTCCTGATGAAGGGCTGATGGCCAAAATGTCGATTCTCCTGCTCCTGGGATGCTGCCTGACCCGCTGTGCTTTTCTAGCACCACACTCTTTGACTCTGATCTCCAGCATCTGCGCTCCTCCATTTCTCCCACCTGCTGTGGGTTGACCCACAATGCCCTTAGGGAGGGAATTCCAGGATTTGGACACGGTGATAGTGAAGGTACAGCGATATATTTCCACCTCGGGATGGTGAGTAGCTTGGAGGGGACGGTGAACGTAGTGGTGTTCCC